>NC_142200.1:62419362-62719362 GCF_049639895.1 Pseudopodoces humilis | reverse complement strand
CCTCCCCCAACACTGATATTAGGCTAACAGGCCTGCTCTGGATAATTCTAGGTCCTGGATAATTCTTCTGGCCCTACTTGTAGGGTCTCCTTTCCTTCTGCAGGGTCTCCAAGAGCTCATCTGCAGGATGAAGTGACACAGCTTTTCTCTCTCCTTTTCTTCAAAATGCTTCTTTCAGATATATATATATATATTCAGATATATATATATATTCAGATATATATATATTTTCAAGAGATATATTGACTTTGTGATGTGTTTCTTTAGTGATTATCTATGTCTTTTACTGTTAAGGATTGTCCACAATTATAATGTCCAATCTGTTTTCTCATGAATAGCCACCAACAAATCACTAGGACTACCATCACAGGTTTTCTACATGGATGTATGACCCAAGGCCAAGAGGCTTTGAAGGCAAAACTGACCCAAAAATCTTCACTCTTGTGACAAGTGACAGGACTTGAGGACGCAGCATGAAGCTGAGTTTGGGAAAGTTTAGGTTAGATATCAGGAAAATAGTTTTCACCCAGAGAGTGGCTGAGCACTGGAATTAGGTTTATCTCCAGAGATGATCCCACCAGCACCCAAGAGGCACAATATTTAACCCTCCTGTAATAAAAGAATTTGATCTTACTACATAGCACTCAAGTCTGAGACTCCCCACACTTGGAAAGACTGTCTGCCAGAAGAATCGGACTTTCTATCACCTTTACAGTGATCTCCCATTTTGACCAACCCAGCAAGCTCTGGAAGGCTTTGTGAACAATTGTGACTGCTGTGGGATTGATAGCCTGCTTTGGTTTTCTGATTTTCATAACTTATGCCGTTCTAAGGATAAAATATTATTTCATCTATCTGTCAGTCCTGAATTGGATAAAGCTATGATTTACACCAACCTACAGACCATGGAGGTAAAGGCCTCATGGACACACAATTCAACTGGAGAGTGATGTTATAATTAAGAGAACAGTTTGAAACTTCTTCACAGAACTAAATTTAGCTCCTAACATTTCAGGGTTTTTTTTTGATTGAATAATATTTGAAAATATTTACCAATTATATTGTTTGTTTCTATTGCTAGACCTGTTAGTAAAAAAATTGTTTATTATTTCGAAGAAGAAATTGCTACAATGACTAGTGAGAAATCCAACTGAGAAACCACTTCAGTTTGAGAAAGTTACACGCTATTTCTGATCTTCCTGAAAGCAAAGAAATCTGACAATGAAACAACATAATGAAAGGCTTAATCATTACTATCCAATACACCCACACCTGAGGCCCTAGGCTGGAAACTGTGAAAAAAGGGTGTAACAGGCAGGTACACCAGTCATTGTTAAGACTGTTACATGCAAGCATGCTGCAGAACAGGCCTACTTGGGTGGTCATATGAATAAATCAAATCCCTGGAACTTTTATGTTTGCTGCTCTTGAGTTTGACTACAACTGCATTGGGATGCAGAAAAAATTGGGATGGTTCTGTGACTGGGGCATACACTTTATCATGCCCCTACATCAATGAACTGTTGTAAAAAATGACAGCACAGGTTTTATACATGCTATCACAGGCACAGCTTTGTGAATGACTGTCCTTTAGTGACATTCAGATGTAGAAGTAACTCAGTGTATGGAAGCAATTGCTTCATCCAGCATAAACTATGGCAGGTTACTGCAAAATTCCTTCAAGGTGTCAGGTTGGGAAGTTCACAAGAAAACATAAAATGCTTTAAAGATTTAAAAGTCTTCAAGACTAGAACTCCACAAAGTTATTGTATTGGCACTTTAATGAATAAAAACAAGGCAAAACAGATCAGTGGTTTATTTCAAGTGAATGTATTTCAGTGCAGTTTCTTCAATGTGCAGAACTCTACTCACTGGCAAACCTTATTGCCATTTTTTTCTCATGGACAAAAGGTTGTGAAGAGTTGACCAGCTCAGCAGAAAAAGTGTGTATCTGGATATATCCATGTGGCAGACAGCCCAAGGAAAGTGTGAAGCTGTTCTTGCAAGTAATGAAGATACTACCAATGGAACTACTCATTTGAGAGTAAATGTCCTGCTGTTAGCCTAACTGTCACCATGCTGAAATCGAGTGCCCAGCCTGCATAATACCTTATCTCCTAGACTACTTCTTCTCACCAGGATCTACAGTACTAGATGCTTGGAAATCAGCCTCCTCCTACTCCAAACAGTAGAATACAAACTACTAAATAGGAAGAAAATTAGATACTTGCCTTCTATACATCCATATTAGCTGTTGTATTACATATTGCCTCTGCTGCAAGAGAATATATACATCCCAGATGATATTTTATTGCTTATCTGTATGGATAGGAAAATGTTTAACATCCTTTTATGCAGCTGGGTCTGCATGAGGGCCAATAGTAACTCAATTGTTAACATTCTGAAGTAGAGTATAGAAAATATACATTCTAATAGCAACCTCACTGTGATATTTATGGCTGTCTACAATAGCATTAAAGGCTGGTTTTTTTCTTTCTTTTAAAGGCTTGTGATATTCACTTGATGCAAAAGGCTCTTAAAAACTTTATAACAGAAAGGCCCTTTACAATCTCTTAGCTGTGGGCCACCACAGAAGACAATGCAGTTATATATTCTGAGAACTTAGAGTACACTGTGATTGTGACATATTTTGGCACAATTGAAATTTCAAATACATAATTTTAGATTTTAAGAATGATATTTCCCTGCAGTTGCTTGTAACTTGAATGTCATTAGAAAATGGAAGTCAGTCAAGCCGCCACTGATGCTGTAACTCTCTGAACATTAGTGTTTCCATTTTGCTGATTGCTGATTATTTGGCTGGAATATCCTTGTGAATTATCGAAAAGAATGGACAAATTGGTAAACAGTTATTGAAATTATATCAGAAAGATAAGCAAAAGACAGTAAATTTTATGACCACCATTTTTTTTACTGTAATGTATATTTGAAATTTAGTGAGACAGTAACTATCAGATTTTTGGAGTAGTCACAAGCCTGTACAGGAGCAATTTATGAGTAGAAAGGTTCAAAAAGTTCAAGTGATTTCTAAAATGAGATCTTCAGGAGTTTTTGCCTTCAGATTTGAACTCTTAAGATTTGAGAATATGCATTAAATTATTCACATAAAACAGAAGCCAGAAAGATAATTAAACGGGAAATTAAATCAAACCTTATGTCAGAAGCATCACGGTAATGAGATCATATTTATCCCTTTATTTCCTCCTGCTTCAACTCCTTCCTGAAGTTCTCAAAGGAAGCAAATAAAAAACATGTTCTAGCAAACTTCTGTGGTTTTAGATACAGGGACATTCAGCTGGCTGAGCTCTTCCATGCATTCATGCCACAGATGTGCTGTATTATTCTTCTTTTGTGTTAGTCCAAAAACACTTTTGTGAACCACCAGTACATAGAATATTATGACACCATCACACTGGAATAGCAAAAAGGCCATGGTCTGGGTTCGTGTCAAGATTGAACTATCTTAATTCTTTGTTCCTTCAAGTCAGGAATATAACACAGTAGAGAGAGTACATCAGTCTTTATGTCCTCTCTGCACTGAAAAGAGACATTTCTTCTCCAGGATCTCGTGCATAGCCATGAATAATAGTGGGGTCCATTACAAATCAGAAAGATATACAAGCTGTCTCTAGTAGTGACGTTCACACATGTGGTTCTTCCTAACACAAACAGGATTTTTCGGCATTACTCACAGTATTTGCTGAGGATGAGTCAACAAGAATTAGAAAAGCTGTTTATTTCTGATTTACTTTTTATAATGAGAGCAATTTTTACTGTAAACTTACAAATGTCTTCTGACATTAAGACAGATTTTTGGGGTTTTTGTTTAGTTTTAATAGAAGAATAAATTAAGTAATACAACAAAGTCTACTACAGGAAGGGGACCCTTATTAAATCAAAATGGAACTTCATGTGTTTCTGACCGTTTGAGCCTGAGGCTTCTCCCAGGTGCTAGTAATATATTGGCAGCCAAAGTCAGGCAAAAGTTCAAGAAAACACTTCTCTCTTTTAAAAATCTGACAAGCAAAACTTCCAGTTACTGTTTTGAATAAATGATTTATAGCCAGCTTTCTTAGGAACAGTTATCTGTCAACGATATTTTTCTGTGGGTCCACCTCTTGAAAAATCTGTTCATTAGCTGCTTTACCGAGTAGTGAACCATATAGTGAAACACAACTCTTTCTTTCATTTACATCATAGAACATTTTTTGCATGATCAGAATCACAAAAAAACAGCCCTTACTCAATCCTGGCAGAAACCTAACTTCTGCACTTCAATGCATCCATGATCCAACTTTTCTTTCTTTTGACTTTTACTGTTGTGATTTCTATTTTGCTGAAGTATGCAAGAAGTGTGGTTGAAATACCATTTTCCAGCCATCACCAGGAGACACAGCTTTGTCTGTGAGATTTTTTTAATATACTCTTTCTTCGCAGTTGTTCTCTCTTTAAGATCAAAAAGGGTGTTGCTTTGTTGGTTTTGGTTGGTTTTTTTAATAAATAAATAGAGACCGTATTGTTTCAAATTACAAATCTTTTCTTTTTAGCCTAACTCATTTTAAGGCTACTTTACACTTCTAAAGTAATATGCAGAGGTCTCAGTTTTACTGAGAATATACATAATCATATTATTTAAGGACAAGAATGTATTAATAACACTGTGCACAATCAAGTATGCTATAAATCATCACAGGAGACACAGTTAATAGAACAAAAAATTACACATAAAACAATGAATGCTTGGAAATGTATTTAGTTCACTTATACATATAACATACTTATGCATATAACCTATACTTTCAAAACTTAATAATTTCACTATTAAACCTATATGAGTCACAATTATATTTTCATAAGAACAGCTGATATTAAAAAATAAAATAATCAAATCACCTGTGAAGTTTGATTCTTGTACAGAGATAAAGTCAAGACCTAAATGTTGGCTAAGAAACAGGCTCCCAAATTCAGAAAAATGTTTTTTGTGCTTTGATCACATATCAAAATGAAGAAAGACAGTGCACCAATTCACTGTATTGAACTGTATTTTGTACATGAGGAATGTGGGTATCTTACAGAAAGAGACAGAATCTTGGAACTCTAAAAAGTGAACATATCTAGAGTGTATTTTCAAAAAAAGAAGTCAATACAGCTGTTGATTTTTAGTCATTATTCTTCCTTTATTCAGCTACTGGTCATTCACATTTATGCTTTCTTCTTGCAATTTAAAATCATTAATGGGTTCCCTGTTTTGCATTTAGAAAGTCAAGAAGAATAGTCATGGACTAGTTATAGTTCATGCTGACATGCACGTCTAGGCCATAGCATTTGCAATATAAAAGCATTCTACTATTTTTAATATTTGGCACTCTTTATTCTCTTGATTTTTTTAGATTTTAGGGTAGAAAAGACTCCTATACAGCTGTTATGAAGTGAAAGAGATTTATTGGAAAATTTAAATTTTGTTTGAGTTTTTGCTTGCATTTTAAAGGGTGTCACTATTTCACAATCAGAATCCTACAATCCCATTTAAAGGATCTGTGACATGGTATAAATTTCTCAGAGGCAATATCTTAAATGCTAGTATAACTTAACTGCATTACATAAACTTTTAGGCTTCCCTAAAACAAGAGACATATCACTACAGAAGTAGACAGGAGTAGGCAATATGTGGAAAAAAAATATTAAAAAGGGACAAAATACAAACTTAGGTGTAAAGGTATTACAGAATATTTCACATCCTTCTTAAATGGAGACCAGATCTGAAGTACAATGATCTGATTTCCAACTATCTTTCTTTTTTCTTTCCTTTTTTTTTCCTTTGAAAAAGAAGTGTTTGAGAACTCAGTTAAGAATGACATGCAATAATACATTCAAGAGTGTAAAACCAACTTAATCTTTCACATTTGTATATTACTGAGTTAATGTGCTCAGTATGTGTGTTTTCACCCATTCTTCAATACATCATAAGACATTTTTCTAGAAGAAATTACACATGTAAAATATGTGCCAGAAAGGCTGGATTACAGTATGATAAAGTTCTAAGGAGATATTGCTCAGTATTAACATATGCATCACTGATAACTGCTTTATGAGACTTCATAAAAGCAATCAAGTAAATGAAGGAAAGAGCTCCTTTTCAAATAGTATATCTTTCCATAGACAAAATAAATTATTCAATTGAAACCTGTTTCTGAATTCTTGAGTTTATTCCCATTTTAAATTACAACCACTTTTTCTTGCTAAGGATAATTTCCTTTGTCTCAATAAATTACTGAAATGCATTTTCACATGTACAAAGGTGGATATTGAATTTTCTCAGTCCCACAGATTTAGCATATATTTAGCAATTTATAAGATACTTTTTTTAACAAATACCCAATTCATGTTTATGTATGGTTGATGAGCAGAACAACAGCAGTTTACATATAGTTTGTTTAAAATTATCTTAGTCTGATAAGTTGAATTTATAATAGTAATTGCTGCTTCTTCTAAATCAATAGATCATATTCTGACCACAAGAATGAAAAATTGACTGATATAGTCAGTAAATTCTGGGTACAACTTTGTTGTTTCTTTTTTTTCTGCAAAATTTGTTACAGGATATAGTTTGCCTGAATAACAACAGACACATTAAATTACACTCTTGCCACTATGCCAGATCAGAAAAACACACAGAGGGATTCTAGCGCTCAAAACACCCTCAGTACAGGATTCAAGAGATCAAGCCTGAGACAGCTTTACTCGACTTGGTTCCACAGAAAACCCGATCACTGGATAGGGGAACCCTTCTATCCCAGAAAAAAATCCTGGAAGAAGTCATGCTTTTTTACAGGGCAACTGAATTCCAGTGCTAATTCATTCGTACACCCTATTGATGAGATCCACTTGATTAGATGCACAGAATGTAGATAACCTTAAAAAAACTCTGATAGTTGTCTTTTGGAGCTAGCCCTACTACTACTTACTAAAACCTACCATAAACATTGTGTTTTCTTCATGTGTGTGAGCTGTTTCATATACAGGTATGAAAAACCTCTGCCTTGGAGAAGGAAGAACAAATAAGTGTGAATGATGTTTCTTCATGTGGAATCATAGCTAAGACCTCTGAAATGTCTTGGGAAAGATCACTTTAAAATCCATTCAGACAAATAGAACTGAAGGATGCTCCAGAACTTTCCCTACTAATAAGCTTGGATTTAACCATCCCCTAATGAGTATCCTCAGAAATTAAAAAAAAAAATATAAGATAAACATGTTTACAGAAATATTTTTAAATAGTAGGAGAATTTTTGAGCTTTTTACACAAATTTTAATTTGTCTCTTGGTTTCTCTTATAATCAGATATTCAAACTGCTGGACCTCTGCACTGTAAATATTCCAGCTAAAACAAAGGAGGAATCATGGTTATGAAATATTAAAATTTCCAAAAGAAACTTTAAAAAAACTGTAAGGGGAAGAAATCCCCACAACAATTTTCCATAGTTTTTTTTTTTTTTTTCCTGATGGGAAAGATGAAGACTAAGGTAATTTTTTTTATTAAAGCATTAGAACAAATCATTTACTCCCTCTTTTCTTAGCAGAAAGATCTTAAATATAAGATTTTAAATATAAACTTTTTTAATTAATATAAGTTCCATTTAAAACCTGACAGTTCTGACCAAATAATGATGAAAGTACAAATGAGAGAGAATGTATGTTTTTTAAATGGCAAAAAAAATACATCTTAGCAGTATAACTATAAAAGAGAAGATATTTCCTTTGTCCGCTGTGGTTCACCACAGGTACATTAGCATGTGGGGCTGGGAGGCACCACAAGTCTAATTCCTGTTATTTTGCCATATACTCTCAATCTTCAGAAAAGTTGAGGCTAAGCATCCAGGAATAGACCCACCTGTGATTTGTCCCCGCTCCACATCCCGAATCTCCAGGGAGCTTGTGCTCTCCATAGTCTTAACAAACACACACAGCTGGGTGCTTCTTTTGGAGAAATGTGGTAAAACTAGTAATAGGGGAAAAAACACATCAAATAGGAAATCTTCAACAAGGATACAAAGTAAGAAACATGATGTGAAGAGCACAGAGACAGGTATCAGGAATGACTGAAGGAACATTTTTCAACACAACCAAGGGAATATGTGTAGTCTTTACAATGAAAGAAGTCAAAAGTTGTGTTGGTGGGTGAGACCTGCAACACAGGGACATGGTGGGCAGGAACTACTTTTCCACTTGACAGACTGCATTTGCATCTTCTTGAAGGTGCAAACTTCTAGGTAATTCTCTTCTGTACTTGTAAAACTTCATATGAGACACTGGATGCCTTCTGAACAAAGCATAGTTGTATTGAAACATTTTTCAACAGCAGCCATGTCACACCTGGAAAGTACAAAACTCACAACTGTGTGGAGAAAACAGTTATGATAACAGATTTTCCTTGCCTTTGTCTTACTGAAAATCATGCCTTGATATTTGTATGTTCCTAGATATTCGTAGGAAGCTTCTCTTAAATGCAAATGATGATTCATACCAACATTAACTCAGAGTTTACTATATATAATTATATCTATACTATATGTGGTT
The DNA here is from genome assembly GCF_049639895.1 of Pseudopodoces humilis. Lineage (NCBI taxonomy): Eukaryota > Metazoa > Chordata > Aves > Passeriformes > Paridae > Pseudopodoces > Pseudopodoces humilis. Next base: position 62,710,764 of record NC_142200.1, on the reverse strand, counting down.
ATTTATGCATATATAAAATTATACATATAGATTTAAATATAGCTTTATATTGCAATTAATATTCAGTAATAAACATAGATTCACAAGTGACAATATTTAACCTATATTCAGTGCATGGTGCCTTTTGGTATTGAGAATTTGCCTATTTGATACATGAGGATTAAAAACCTTACTGGAACAGAATCCTGTATGATAAGTTTAAGAGGCTTCCCAGGCTGTAGTTTGGAAACCACTGAAATGAATGCCATGAAGCAAGTCAGGCTAATTTAAAAAAAAAATGAAGAGCCTTTTCTATTTCATTTGCATTAGATATCTTTGTTGGTTTCAGTTATGAAGAGTGCCCTGGAACTATTATATGTTTATGTCTTAAAGAGTTCCCTGGAAGAATTATATTCTAACAAGAACTAGTGTTCACCATTCAGTTTTATCAGGATTTAAACTTTGAAACTATCCTTGTGGTTAAAGAAGAAAGTCAGGACCTCACATACTTCAAGCAGAACCCTCAAGATAAGATTTAGGCTTTTGGCAGTAAGGTTTGTTCTGGTTAGTAAATTATATAAGTAACTCACCTTACTGTTTATTTCTAACATAGAAGAAGTACTCTAGCTAAGCAGAGCTATTACAGCTTCTTTTTTTGTTGTGCAAATATTTTAACCATCTGTGCAAGTCTGACAGTAGCTTATGCATGATCTCATAGAAATATGTTTGAAATCTTTTTTTCCCCTTTTTGGTTCCCAAAGCTTTGAATTCAAGGACTGTCAAATAGATTCTCATTTTTTTTTGAAAAGGAGACTTCAGAGCTCTTTATAGTCATCCAGCCCCTCTTGACCTACAAACCAACTCTGAAGAAAGTAATTTTGATATTGATATTTTTGATATGCAGTGGATATTTTTCCACTGATTACTTGCATGTTATTTTATGGTGGTTGCCCATCAGAGACTTAAGCAGATAGTATAAATTTGAAACAGGCAGTCTAGCAATAGGTCCACTCACAGTTCCAAAGAGAAAGGGTATCCGTGTACTTGTTAGAATATTTGGCCTTCACATTTACTTCTGGGCAAGAACAAAGCCCAACATGAAGTAATTTTTTTCTGAAATGTCAATGCAAAATTGCACATACAAATGTTTCATCTATAGACCACTAAAACTTAATAATGTTATTTATGGTTTTCTCCAAGGACATCACGAAGTCTTTCAGGCTGAGGAACTTCAAACAAATGTTTCCTCTATTATTTTTTAATCATAGAGAACACTCTATTGACTTTGGTTATAGTTTGTTATTTCTACTGCTCAGCAAATCTTGGGATGTAGGTGCAGCTTTTTGGATCTAAATGCTTGTTTCTTTGAAGTTTCCTTGAAGGAACTGAAGTTAGACAAGCAGATTTGGTTCTTTTTGTGATGTACGAACAGTTAGGAGTTTGGCTTACGCTTTGGATTACACTCCCAGACACATGGTGTGACCCTTGGGGAGTCCTGTGTAGGGCCAGGAATTTGACTTGGGGTTCCTTGTGGGTGCCTTCCAACTCAGTATATTCCATGATTCTGCAAAATGTTGCTCACAACAAAAAAAAAAAACCTAAATGAAACAAATATAATGTATTCAGGAACTACAGTGTCTACAAGAAATCATCTGAATTCAAAAGACATGAAAACAGAGAGACACGGTGATTCAAGCAAGGGATTCTGGACTGTATTTTCAAATACGGATAATAAAATTCAGTTTAATTAATGCACGCTTAAGGATTAATATCTCCATATATGTTAATACACATTTAAAGAGCTCAGTAATCTAATTAGTCTCAATAGTCCTAATTAGCAGCTTCTCTCACTGCCATCCAGAATGGAAATAAACAGAAATGCTCAACTTAAGCACTTCTTAAAATACCTATATTGGTTTTTCTACTTCTTCAGAAAAGCACTTTGAGCTACGTCTTTTTAGGTATATCTTTATCCTCAACGATGTCTAACTATCCACAACGTTGCAGTGTTTGAGCATAGACACAAATATTTTTCTATGGTTGAAATAGTTTGGGGGAGAAGCAATTAACCAAATATTTGCTGTGTGTAACTCAGTGTTAGGAAACTCCTTTGGGAGCTTAGAGATTTGGATTCCTTTGAAGAGTGGTATGAAGCCTCATTTCCACACTGTAGGTGACCACTCTTCTGTGATGGCAGAAAGAATGGATCTGAACTCTGAAGACCTGAACTGTACACTGTCCACTATGACAAAGAGGAGCCAGGCATTTGGACAGGATGTTGATTAGGGCTTACACTGATGCATGTAATTTCTGTGGATCAGACCATCTCACTTGTGCTGTTGGCAGAGGATGTCCAAGTGGCAACAAATGCATATGGACTTGGCAGCCATCCTCAGGCTTAAACTGTCAGACATTTAGATTAATCCTGCCTTCAGTGTGTTGGAGTATAACCAGCAGACAAGAAATCTATAATGAAGACAGCTACAATCTGCACCAGTAACTGACCAGTATGTACTCTGCTCTTCAGCAGATCCTGAGAGCTGGGCTAATGACAGTGTATGATTGATAATTACATCTGTTCTTTCTCTTCTGTCTGCCTGTTCAGCAGAAAGTGTCTTGGCTCTCTGCAAAGACAGGGAGAGCTTACTTTTTACATGCAGCCACACATGTTTTCAAAGGTATCATTTCTCCTACTGGAAGGGTATAACATTCTGATGAAGTCATTGACATACAACTTGAAATATGACACCATATGGAATCTGTTCTTTAGATTTCACGCACTTGTCACAAGAATGACTTGTGACTTTCTGTTAACTTCTCTTTTCAGACTTGTCAGTCTTAAAATAAAGTACCAACACAGTGGTTTCACTACTTGCAACTGATTTAAATTGTCTCTATATTGCATCATATGAATTATCTATTAGAAACAAAACAAGGTGCCGTTTGGTCAAGTATGTTCAGATCCTTCTGTTCTACAGTGTAAGACTGAAGGCTGATAGGCATTTATCACTTCAAAAGAATCTCTTGTAAATCAGACTGAACACTGAGACCAGACACCTAATTTATCAAGTACAATCAAGGATTACAGTTCATCAAATAACAAGAGCAAAGCTGGTTTTCTATAGTTTTTTTCATAGCTCTCTTAAATTAAAAGAGGCTTCCTTCCCTTTGATAATATGTAAATAATAAATAAAAGTGTCTGCTTATACTTTTCTTACTAGCTTCTGTAACAACCCCGTGGTGATGAAAACAGCTATCATCTGCTAACTTGTATAACTGGCATGGTTTTAAGAACTCTGAAACCCTCCTTCAAGGCATAACTAAATGTCAACAGAAAGACATATTTCCCACCTACACAAGCAGGCTTGTAAATTGTGATTGGAGAAATACTTGGAGTATATTTGCTCTCATTGACAAGAAATTCACAGCTTTCCTATGAATAGATCAAAAAAGAAAGAAAAAAAGTTTGAAAGGTTGAGGTACATAAAGCAGGACTTAGGCAAGAAGCTGTTATGTCTTCATTTGTGGATGAACTTGCCATCACCTGAAGACTTCCCAGATGTCATTAAGACCACTTTGATTGTAGTGGATGACCTCTGTGAGTTACACAGTTACATAGTTACCTAGTTATTCAATCCATCTGTAGAAGTATGATCCCTCTAATATGAGGTTGGTCACTGTTGAGGTTCCTTGAGTAGTCTCAGCTGCCCTTGATGTGCCTGATCCCTTTGGTTATTTGGAGCATCTGTTCTTGAACAATCATACTCCCAGCAGCACACAGCGGCTATCGCTACTGCCTCGTCAAACAGAAAGACGTGAACCACTTACTGTGAAAAACATGCTACTGTGAAAAACAAAGCCAGCTACTTTGTTTTCCATAATAATGGTCACCTACAACATGCAAAGCAGGCTTTGCCACTTCAGAGGACTCCAAACCTGTGTCTTTCATATGCCAAAGAAGCTTTCTGCTTCTCACCTACTTAAGCTTACAGGCAGTCAGGCTGGAAGGGAAAAATAGGCCATGTTCTTTTTCCCTGGCATCATGAAAGATATAGGATTGAGGAGGAAAAAAAAAAACCCTACACTACATAAAGAAAGCATAATAAGGATTTTAAACCAGCAGCTAAGAAAATAGGCAAGAGACAGGTTTAATATTTTATTGGTGATTGTATATTTTAACCTACTAAACCCACTTTGTTTTGGAAGAGACTTCTGAGCTCAAAAATCTAAAAGACAAAAGCTCTTCCCTCCATATTGTTGTGGGAACTTCAAACAGGCTGCCTGTACACTCAATGCAACCTTCTCTTGTTGCCAAGCCTAGAAATCCAAATGGTCCCTTTGACATGTGTTTCTGTTCCCTAACCATCCTACATGCCAAAAAGCTCCCCCCAACTCTTCCCAACCTCCCTCAAAAAATACCCAACCAACCAACCAAACCAAAACCAAAAAATCCAACCAACCAACCAAAACAAACCAAAAAAAACAACCAAACAAAACAAAACACAAAAATCAGAAAAAAAAACACAAGAGCTAAAAAAACCCTTTTCATTTACCCACCAAAATATTGCTAATAGCCTAAAATCTAGGCATCTAATCCTTATCACTTAATAGCTTAATGAGTCAGACCATAAATTAATTGTTCAAGATCCCACAGGAAGCCTGTGCCAGTAACTGAAACCTTCTCTTCTCATACTTGGCCCAGTGGTTTACCTGACCCTGAATTTACTTACTAAAAGCAATAGCAGACAGTTCACTGACATCACTACATCTATGCAAAACAGTGAGGTATCACATTAGATTTATATACACAAGGAAGACTGCAACCATCCCTGGACTGTACCACTAAAATATGTGCCCATGAAGGAAGACTGCTGGAAGGGAAAAGAAAATCCACTACATTCCCCATGAATCCTGCTGAGAATCACAATTATCATGGAGAGTGTGAAGAGGATTCTTGACAACAGGAACTGGAAAGAAATCATAAAGCTAGTTTCATGACACAACTGATATACTCTTCCTGCTCTCCACACCTGCCAGATTTCTCTGTCCTGATCCTCAAATTTACTACTGTTAGCCAGCAAAGGTCATTTTTTTTTGAAGCTTGAGTTCTTGAATAATGATGTAAGTATAAATGGCTGGCAAGGACAGCACTATGACAGCATTCTGGTTGCCAGAATAAACACAGACGAATGAAAGAGCCTCCACCTGAAATACTTAATATTGCACTATGAGAAAATTCTGGTTTCATTTCAGCTAATTTCAAAAACCCGTGGCTTCCTCAGATGATTCAACCAAAAAGTACTAAGAAGGCAAGGAGGATTATGAGATAAATGGTTGTGAATCATGCCTAAAATTTCATCCTTTTCAACACATGGCACAGGCATATTTGAGGAAAACTTAAACTACATGAATGGGATTTTGCCTGTACTACTTTGAAAGCTCAACAAGTGCACTTGTCTCTCTCTTCTCAGTTCATAGGAAATTAGGTCTGGGTTATGTGTTTGCATGCAGAATTTCCTAAGAGAATTTTTCATGGAAGAAGTTGCTAGTGAAATGCGTTTTTTGCACTACTGTTTGAATTTTTTCACTTTTTGTTCGCTTTTTATGCCACAATTAAATAGTGACTGAAGCAGGAAAATGTTCCCCTGTTCAGGGTTTGAGCAGTGAGTTACATCTGCTGCTCCATCAAATACATAAAGCTGTAGTATCTCTTTCCTTGCAGGAATGCCTGATCCACAGTGTTTTTCCTTCCCTTCATTCCCCAAACATCATTCCTTACACATTCACTTGTTCATTTACACAAGACACAAGAATTACAGGGGAAATGCTGTGGTGCTAATGAGTTTTCAGTGGCCTGACCTTTAGGGTACTGCCTGGCCATACAGATTTTAGTCCCACCTAGAAGGGCACTTTGGGGACATTTCTCAAAATGCCAACTATCATTTAGCCTAATCAGAAACTCCTGACTCATGCACAGCACTTGAACCCCAGGACTCTCTTGAAAATCCTAATGCTCAGTTACTGCAAAACTCCTTCTTGAGGTACCTTGATGAATCTAGCTCTGGATAAATATACTATCATACATTAGTAACTGAAATTTAGAAAGATGTTTTGTCACTGAGTAAGTGATGGGCATTTTGGTGAGCAAATGACAACTATTTTTTTGATGAGAAAATGACAACTATGTTTTAGCCTTACACTTCCTTCTCCTTTGGAATATGAAAGCACCTGCTCTTCTTTCAATATCCAGATGAGCATATCTCTTACTAAAAAATTAGGTGTTATTGCACAACATATCAGAGCAGCAAAGCAAAAAGGAAAATTCTTAATTAATTGCTCCAGTTTTCCTTCCCACTTGCATAACTCGAGCCTCTTCTACTAAAAAAAAAATCATTTTGATCAATCTTCAGACTGTGTTTGACACAGAAAGGTTGTACTAGAAATGTTTGATTTTAGAAGCCTTCTCTTTAGTCTTATATGGGAGTTGCTTTGTGTTATTACTCACATATACATGCCCAGGAATAGCATTTAATTTTAGCATGTAATGAGAAAATAAATCTCCTGTTTACTTTTGTTCACCGCTAATTAGATATAATACTTTCCTCAACATTTGGTAAATCATAACTGCATAAAATTAAGGAAATTGAGAGAACGCTCATAAGGAGGCAAACACACAATTTAGTGAGAGTCTTTCCTCTGTCAGGTAAGTAAATTCCATCCATCTACACACCCAAACCAACTTCTCTCAAAATCAGTGGAAAGGCCTGCCTTTGGCCTCAGTGGCTTTTGGATCAGATCCAGCCTATTCCCATTAAAGTCAGCTCAGGACTTGAGCTAGATCATGATGTAACTGAATTAATTAGCATTAAGTTATGAGAAACTACTCTCCATTACTACAAATTACTTGTAAAATAGCCAAGCTTTACTAGCATTAATAATTTCAGCAGTGTTAGATGAAAGTTTCTTTCCATGAATATTACTAATTGCAACTTTAGGGCCAAGCTTGGGCTTTCAAATTCCCATTCCCATTTTACGTTAACAAGTATACAAAAACATGTATGCCACCTCATTGCTACCAGCAGCTTGAGATGGGCAGAATCATTCCCTTGGACTACATGATTTATTGTGTTTGGCCATCATGAAGTTCCTATTCCCTAGGAATTTTGCACATCCTGAAAGTCCTCTGCTGTGAACTTCCAGTCTTTTTGGATTTGATGCTCTGATTTAATATATGTAAGAGAGTTTCAAGCTGAGAATTTGATGCTAGGTCTGTAGTTCTGGCTCTAGCCCAGCTGTCTACATTTGGAAATGTATTTGATTTTGGAACACAGTCTTCTGGAATGGAATGTCAAGAAAATACATAATCAAGAGGGCATCATAGATAACGAGCTACAAAAACCTGTTTGTCACCCTCCTCCCACAATGGCAAAGAGCCTTCTACAGCTGCTAATTAGAAAATTAGAACACCACAAATAGATTATATTTTACTGGCAGCATAGCGTCTTCCCTCCAGTGTTTTGAAGTACTTTTTGAATTGTTTGCTGTCAGCAAAACAAGTGCGCTACCTACGATCCTATAGACAACAAAGCCCGGCAGCAGGATTTCAGTCAGGTGATGTCACCCAGGTAAAATTGTACTGACAAGCTTTTAATTAAAGTTTTCCCACACATCTTTCTGCTGGTCCCCAGGAGCTATTATTCATTATGTGCCGACTGTCAGCCAATTGTGAGTCGGGAGGGAAGTGTTTTATTTTCAAAGCCCTTGCTGACAGCTAGAGAACACTTTGTTATACAATCTGTTTACTTTTTTCACACACACAATCTTGCTAAAGGGGAAATGGTCGTGCAGTAGTGTTTACAGTTTATGGCAATAATTAAATGCATCTGGCAGAGCAGTAGCTGAAAGGAGGTCGGTGTGGGTGTGGGTGAAAAGCCATAAAATTCCTCCTATAAACAGTTACCTTCACCTTGCAGAGCCCCTAGCATTTTAAGACAAAGTTTCTTTGGGAAAAGGCAAGCCTAAACAGGTGCACATATTCTGAAATGGGAATTCATGGATATAGCCATGTCACACTTGATGCTAAGAAACACTGTCCAGGAATCACAGTAACACTGCTCTCGTCAGTGATTAGAGCAGTTTGAACTTGTTGTAAAACAGCTGCTTGTCCTTCACAATGCTAATTCTCAAAGTACTTACCTCTGTAAGAAAAAATGTACAAGGAGAAACAACTTGCCACTAGATAAAGGCAGAAGTTAGTGTGGAGTCCTTTTTCACCAAAGGGACAGTATTTGATGCTTGATACCTCTAGAGAAGCAGTTCTCTCAAATTTTTAATAGCCTAGATAAAATTATTTTATCTTTCATGGCTGGTGATGATAAATATTTATTTAGAGTTAGGAAAAACATTTGAATCATGGTAAAATGTTGTAAGCAATAATCACTGCATCACCTGAAGTATTTAATACGTCTGTTTATTAAGAATAGGATGTCAACAACTATGACATCCTTAAAGTGTTAGTAGATGAATTAAAGCCAGTTTAATATTCCCATTCAGAGGTAAAAAAATAAACTGTAGGCTACCCACTGCCAGACTGTTGGGAATTCTGTGGAAGCCACTTCCACTGCAAAGCAAAGAGATTGGAAAATAAATTAATTAATAAATTAATAAATTAATTAATAAATAAATTGAAATACCATTTTTACTATCATTTATTATCATTAAAAAACTATGTAAATTATTGAATGGATACACAGTTCCATTGTTAATGAATGAAAAATTAGTTGCTCTTAAGTGTCTTTAAATAACTATATTCTTAGAAAATAATTTTCTGAGATGCAAAAAATAAAATAAGGAAATTAACAAATCGATCCTTTGAAATGGGCTGGTTTTGTGGTTATCAACATTAAACAGTGGGCCTTAGCTGTTTCTGGACAGGGACAGGAAGTGGTTGCTGCAGACAATGCAGTATGCACACTTTAAGAGGCCTTTTCCATTTTGATGCCATGTCTTTAGCTCACCAGAATATGAGGATATCAGTTCAGATATCATTAATGAAAAGGCACATACTAAAAATTCTGATCACAAATTTTACTCACTGGTTTAACTTTGCAGATTGTGCTTTCTTGCTATTCCTGTATTTTCTTTTTTTCTCTAAAACAAACATTATTTTATTCTTTTGTAATTTTACTGGATGGTAGGAGCAAGATTATACTTTTTTTCAGTCAGAGACAGCAAATAAATTCTGAGATGCTACACAGTTACATTCAAATTAACATATTTGTGATCATACTGTTTTCATCTTCCTCAGCTTAACAAAATCAACATAGTAAGAGGTCAGTAAGCAGTTTATATTAATCTTTAAGATCAATGTTATAAGGGAGTATTATTGTTTTAGGTTCAGCATTATAAGCACTATCAGCAAGATTTATTAGAGATTTCAGAAATCAAAGCATAGAGATTAGGTGATTTTGCCTGAGATTTATGGGGTAGAAAAAGTGAGGAAGATTTTGCTTCAAGGTTCAAAGCTGCCCATGCATTTTAGTCAGTGACTATGGCATCCAAATTTCTTGAGGCACAATCCTAGGCTTCTAACTGATAAGAGGAAAAGGTCTCTTCAGCCAAGTATGACCATTTCATTCTCCTCTTCCATAGGCTTTCTACCCCAGAGACGTTGGGGGAATTGCAAGACAAAAGGAGCCAAATATCTTCAGACAGAGCAGGTACCTCAGTCTAGCAGGGATCATTCCTTCAGGTGCAGTGCAAATGTGATTGCACATCTTCCTGCTGGAGCTAGTCCACACCGAGCTGATCTGAAGGGATAGGAATAAACTGTCTGCAGCTGTCTTCCCAGCTCCCTCCCTTCCTTTGTGGTCCTGTACTAAGGGCTAACAAAGGTACAAGGTACAAGGAATACCACTGGCTCATCAACTTTCACATGCAAAAAGAAACTATTAGTCAAAAAAAAACCAGTAAAAGGTGGGTTGAAGAGATTCTTACAAACTGATATATTATGAAGTTACCAGGAATTTGGAGAGAATTCATTTTATGAAAATAGGACTTTCAAATAAAGCTAATATGAATTCTTTAGGAAAAAAAATCAGCTCTGTTTGCCAAGGTGTAATGTGGACATATGTGAGTGGACTTGTATCATGATTGAACTAACCTAGTTTTTAACAGTTTGCTGAAAGGATTTATTTTGTTTTTTCTATCACCAAACTGATATTATCATCAAAGTTCTGAAAGGAAGTTAAATATGAGGGTTATGCAAAAAGACATGAACTTACATAAATTCCGAAGACTCGTCAGTTATGCAGTACCATTGTATTTCAGGTTAAGAAATGTAGTTGGCATTTTCTCTTGCAACAAAATTATTGGATTTTAATAATAAGCATGAACTGCCCTCCTTCTTCCAGAACACACCATCATTTAAATATTCTTCAGGCTGCCCGCTATTTCCCAAATATTCTGCTTCTTTGATATCTTGTTTCTTATTTTCTAAACCATGTTTCAACTGGGGGTAGAAACTTTTACAAAACCTAGGTGTATTTTATTGAATATTTTTCACATATTACAAACACTTACAAAAAGATACCTCCTAGACTACTGCCCAAAATGGTCTGTTTAGAACGCAAAACAGATCTGCATCTAAAAAAATAACACAACCCACAAGACAGCCAAACAACTTTGACAGTTTTGCCTACTTTCTTCAGTCTCATCTCTCACTCATCTCTCACTTTTCATTTCCAGATAAGGTCTGAATAGCCACCAGAGAAACCAATCATGCTTCTTTTTCCAATGTGATATCCCCTCTGGCTATGTAACTTATATCTGGCCTAATAACGGGAGAAGTACTTATGTCTTGAGTGTACCCAATTCAGACTTGGAATGTTTTAATCTTTAGCTGCTCAAAAATAGGGTTTTGTCAAGAGTTAGTATAGCAAGTGATTGCTGCTGTATTAAATAAAATTACTTGACATGACAGAGATCATAGCTGGATAATGATCTACAACTTGGCTTTCTGCCATCTTTTGGACCCCTATTTGTTGTCTAAGAAAGTAAATAATAACTTATCTTTTCCTATCGGTATCTTCCTTGACCAAAAAAAATCATTTCAATACACTTCCCATTCATTTCTTGCCTTCCATATGGACTGGCACATCCTCTTCCTTCTGTAACGTGTTTTAGCTGATTTGGAGTCACCAAGAAGCTTTTTTTTAAATTTTGAAATGAGATTTCCAATAAGGTCCCTTTAGAAATTGACAATGCCCTGGAGGGCTCTTGCTCCAGGCAGCCGAGAAAGCTCATGAAGGTACTGTAAAATCTTTCACTTGAACAATTCTTCCTTCCTCATCTCCAGCCAGGTTATTTCCCCAGTAAACTGCATATTAAACTGGCATCTATCTTGCCTATCTTTTTCTCCCTTTGGTTTTTTTTTGCCTCTGTTTGTATTTTCCATGAACTGATGCATCTCCAAACATGCCCATTATATTTTATTTCACATTACTCAGTACAGGAAATTGCTCTAGTTGTGGTCTCTTGCTCACATTTCTCTCTTCAAGTGCTGCAATAGGAATTCTTCTTCATTTCCAACCTGTTACTGTTTTAAGCTGCTGTGTGTATGTGTTGAGGTTTTTTATAGCAGAGAAGAAAGAAAGATACAGCAGGTATCTTTTGGTAGTACGCACCGCTCTTGTCCCTTTTCCTTTACTGCTTTTACAACACTATAAGTGAAATAAGGGATAAGAGGCAAGCTGCATGAGGAAACTCACACAGAATTATGCTGACAGTCTGGAGAGGTGCACTGTAATTCACCGTTCATGACTGCCCACATGTGCTGGAGCTGTGAGTTCACTCCTGGTTTGTGTCTCGGCGATGCAGCACGAAGGGGAGTTAGCTCCAGAGATAGCACTCGTCAGTGTGTGTCTCCCTATCATCAACTCCCCATAAAACAGACTTTGTGCTGAGTCCTCAGTCTTCCTGCGCCTCCTCCTCTTCGTGTTAACAGTGTGAATGGAAAGTAAAATCAGCAGGAATATCAGGTTGACTCAACAAGCAGCTGACACATGGAATCTTATGGCAAGCGAGACTTCACAAGGCTCAACCTTTTTGAACACAGAATAAATACAAATCTCACACCCGAGCTATTACACCAATTTTTCTGGTGTCTGTGAGGGACAGTGTCCTTTGAGCCATGAGCTTCTGAGAAGCCTGGGTCTGGAAGGAATGAAACAGATGGAAAAACTGGGAAAGAAACACTTTGTCAGACCAAAGATCCCTGTAATCTTTTCTCTGACAATACCTGTCAGAAGACACCCCTGGAACAATTAGGAAACAGGAAAATCTCATGCTGATGTATATGCTGGAAAATCTGCATCTCTCAATGAAAATTCAAACTTCTAATCTAGAAACACTATTTTTATACTTATAAACTTTCTTTCATTATTTTTTCCAATAACTTTTTATTTCAGATAAATTTTTAATGTTAAAAACTTCCTTTTGTCAGGGAACTTCACAACAAACCACACGTATGAAGAACTGCTTGCTTTGTTTGGGACTTACCAATGACTTGCTTGATTTGATAACTTTAATTTTGATTTGATAACTTTAACTTTGATAAATTTAATTTTAACTTTAATTTTATTTTGATAACTTTTTTTTGCAGCAGAAAAGGTGGTGTTAAGTTTTCTTCTTGCCTTCCCATCATGAATATACAGACCTGTGTTATGTCTCTCCTATGACATCTCCTTTACAAAAAGTGCCAGCCATATGAGATATGAACTGGTATGGAAACCATTCCATACCCCTGATTGTCCCTGCTCTGACTTTGAAAGATCCTGTGCTCCTTTTGAAGCTGAGATACCAATTCTACATTCAATATTCATGATGCAGATGGAGGATTTAAGCAGAACATTAGCATCTATTTTGAGCAACACTTGTCATCATATTTCATAATATTTTATTTAGGTTTTTAGCTAGCATTGAGCATAGTTTTCATTGAACTACAAAATGAGGAGTGCTCCCTAGTACATATCACCTCAAACACATCTAACTCAAATTTTATTTGCTATTTGATGTGTGGCTCTTGCTTCATCATGATGTCCCTCTGCAGTACTTTGCAGATCTCTCTCATTTTTAGACCCTTGACTAATTTATTAAAGCCTATGATTTTTTTGACCTTATTACTCACTTAAATAATTTATTAGGATGATAAACAGCACATATAGATATAGATATAAGGTACAGATATAGAATCATAGAATGCCCTGGGTTGGAAGGGAGCTTAAAGATCAACTCTTTCCCAGCCCCCTGCCAAGGGCAGGGACACCTTCCACTAGACCCATGTAAGTCTTCAATAGTGATCTCCTTCTACTCCACAGAAAATTCATTGCTACATGATTTTTCTCATACCGTGTTTTTCTCCATGTGAAATGATTTTCTCTTATCTCACAAGTCAGTTCAATAATTTTTGGAGACGAAACACCAAAGAGAAATGTTTTTGAAAAACCAAATCAACTAACTTTTCTTATATACTTCTTGACTTCTTTAAAGAAGTCATAGATCATTAAATGATTGGAATTCTCATTCCACCACCTCAATGATTCTTTCCTGATATGTTTTGGTGATTCACTCCTCATATGTTATAGTCCTTCTTTTATTTATCCCTAATATATTTATTCATGGTTTAGCTAATCCTTTACTCTAATTTTTATACATTTTTATGTATTTTACATTTTTGTAAATTTTATATGTTTACACATATACCTTAGAAATTTAAAATATCTAAAAAAACTGCATCTTCAGTCTGTGTTACAAGGGAAATTATATGCTATGCTACAGTTAATATTTCATCCAAGTGGATCTATAGAATCTGAGAGGAAAATTTTGTTTTCATTGTTAAAATTCAACTTACTGATTTTTTTTCCTTAACTCTGCCTATTTATATCTTAATTTTGACATAGATATCATGAGTTTCACCTATAAATATGAATTATTCTGTTTCAAATTTTCAAAAGTCTTCTTATGAAAAGAAAATATTTTGTCACTATAAAATTATTTTTTCTGAAGTCCTTTCAGAACTCCTGGCAAGCTTCCTACTCCATACAAATTATTAGCACCTTTTATGCCTTTTGTAAATTGTTTCTTAGACTCTTTCTTGACTTTTATTATATGTTCAAATCAATAATTATCATAAAGTTCTCTTTTGATTCCTGCCTTTGTATAAAAATTAAGCCTTGGCTCTGCTGTACCCAGAGGTACAGCAGCCTGTGCAAACACAGAGAGATGTAAATTCTTGGATACTCATCGGGAATGCAAACTGAAAGATGAGAACTGTGGATTTCTTGATGTCTTTCGAGAGTGTTAGCTTAAACGTGAAAGATACCAGTGAGCAAGTTTGGCATGAAATCTGCAGTTCAGACGTCTGAAAAGTGGAAGCATACATAAAAATACTCCAGTATATAAGAAATAATATAGCCTGAGCAGAGAAGGGTATTATTCAAACCTCCAAATTTAAGCCAACTTTTGTTTCTACATACACAGCCTCTGCCTCACCAAACATTTAAGTTAAACTGTGCTGACATGTATATAACCACATACACCAACAGATTTCAGCCACTGACAGAAAATAGGCTGTGCATTGTGTTCATAGGGTTTTTGCTTTTTAGATGATATGAATGCTTAAAACAAGTAGAGGCTCTACAGTTTTCCCATAATACTTCAAAGAACTGCTCCAGAGAGTAAAAAGTTAAATTAACTTTCTTCTAAAATACCAGGTTCCTGGGATTGTTCCTGGGATTATTCATGCTGCTGAGAAGGAACCATGAAATTCAGTGGATGCATGAGTGACTTATTTTTAAAAAGCATTCTAAGAAAACCCTAAAACTCACTGCAGAAGTTGGTCATTTTAGAGAAGGCTGGGAACTCCTTGGCTAAAGTAACCTGGGTCTTCACCTAGCAAAGCAATTTTACAGAACAAACTCATAAGATATTTTTACTATACTAAAGTAAAACAAAACAAAAACAAACAAAAAACAAAACAAACAAATTTTTAAAAAATTAAAAAATACCTGAAAATAAAATACATAAATTGAGATTACTTGAGATACTTAAGACACAAATATTTTTTGTAGTTGCTAGATAGACCCACCAACAAACTAATGAATACAGAACCTCTTTCACCATGATTGGTGAAAGGGAAAAATCATTTTTCTATTCCATACAGAATGGTTTGCTTCTGTCACTGTCCTATTAAAGAAGACCTGAAGTAAATTGAGGGTGTTTCACATTAAAATATTCTTGACCTTCTTGAGACTCAGCACTGTACAAGGACCACATTTTAATTTCCCAGGAAAACTATTTCTTCCAACTAATGTTTAGATTTACTTCACATAATTAAGTTCATATCAAAAGTATAAAAATAATCAAAATTAATGCTCATATGGTGTTTAATTGTCTAAAAGACAGTTTGGTTGACCATTCTGCTCCATTGAAATAACCCAGAATAACCCATTGAAATAGTAAATGCAGCAGTGAGTGAAATGTTTTACAGAGAACAAAATACAAGCACTTTGTTTCATTGGAGAATTGCCATAATCTTGTGATAGTCATACAATAAATTATGGGTACAGAGACAAGACAATACATTAGATTAATAATTTTCCTTTTTAATTTATTAACATACTTTACTGGGGACACGATTTTAAATCTATTGCATGGCAAAGTGACTGAAAATCATTCCATCCTGGCAGCTTTAAAAGATCACAAGTGAACATGTTAAGAGAGTCTCAACCCAGCTGATACTGAGCAGGAGCTGTCATCTCAGAAGACATCCAGCATTGGTCCTCTTTCAGAATTCTCACCAAAACAGGTACCTTCATTACATAGAGGAGCATTTCATTCTAGGCTGGTGATAGTATGATTGAAATACATGCTAAAGCAGTCTAGGATAAATGCACTACAGGTTCACTGTCAAAGCATATTTAATGTCTGCCAGTCATGTATAAAAATCTAGGAAAATATTTTATATACTGATGCTGGTATGAAAAGTGCAGAAAGATAAGTTGTAAAAGCAATGCCTTTTATTGTTTATTAATTTTTTAGGATGGACAAAATAATGAAAAAATCATCTACAATCAGAAAGAAACTAAATAATATGTTTTACAGCATTATACTATTTTGAATTATACCTCAGTAGAATACTTTTCACACTCCTACTGCAGTTAGAAACACTACAGTAAGTTTGTTTTAAAGCATCTTTTTTTCAAATATGAAAAAATATTCCAGCTAATGTTGTGGTTTCTTTTCTCTTATTAATAAGTGTGAGTAAAGACAAATAACAGCTTTAGTACTTTTCCCACTGGTGAATTCCTAATTAAATAGTTCACTAGTAGATTATCTAAACTTCATTTAAGGAGGCCCTCCAGATGTTGTGTCTTAAGTGTAGCAAAAAGGAAAGCAGCTGAATGCTGAAAGTACAACATAATTGGATATGGTCAAGTTGAAGAAGTGAATTCTCATGTTACCGTAACTATAATAATGTATGACTTTTTTTCTAGAAATTGTCAATGAGTGATGACCTAGAGAAAATCCTTTAACTGTCTCCAGTTATTATTTTAAATATATTTGGCTGTATTTACTTAACTTCTATTTAACATTAGTCTTCGCTCCACTACTTATATGCAGCTGTCTTTAACACTTAGAGATTCTGGCTCTCACTTTTTTGGGTTTTTTATAACACTTCCATCTTCATGATGAAGTTTCTTCTATTTGTTCCTGCTAGAGAACCCTGTCCAGTATAGATTCATTTCCTTTCCTTAATTGTTACAGAGAAAAATAATCTCAAATTATTCTATATAGAGTTTCTCATTGGATAATAATTGACCAGAAATAAAGTATTTAATATTTAAGTAGAACAAACAGAATTTCCATATAGGATAGGAAACAACCTGATAGTATAACTGTATACATAGTATAATCCAAAAGTCTAAATTTAAGGCAGTGCCTACATAAACATGATGAGAAACTTTTAAAACAAAATACAACATTTTTTTTTCAGTAAACACACTGAACCTTATTGGGGAAGTATCACATTTTCTTCTACACAAACATGGTGACAATTCCTTTACATTTTCAGTTATTATTAGAATTATATAGTTCTTATTAGAACTGTAAAATAAGTCATGTGACACTTCTTTGCAGAGTTCAACAACAGAATTTAGATACAGGAAGGTAAAAATATTTTCTATGAACATCCAAAAAATTTTCAAGGCAAATTTTCAAGGCAATTATGTAGTCATGGGATTATGGAATGGAAAAATACTGTATTGCTGTTCTAGAAACAGAGGGCAGGAAGAAATGGTCAATTATTACAGTGGAAGAAGGTTTTTTGATGGTATTATGAAGGGTTAGCTTAGAGTTCATTATTTTCATGTCCCTAGAAGCAGGATCATCAGGTGCTAAGTTTTCTAATGACACTATTAGGGGTAGTAAAATCATAGCAAATTCTTAGGAACATCAAAAAAAATCTCATGGTATTCAGGACCTTGGCAATAAATAATAACAAGAATAATAAGAATAACAAGAATAACAATAACAATTTACTTTTGATAAATCTAGACTGCTGCCAATGGTAAAATAAATCTCTGTTTAAACATATGGTCCCTGAGCTGACCACTGTCACCAAAGTATGAGGTCTTGGGGTTACGATGGAAAAATCTATGAAAAAATCAACTTGACACACTCTGGCAATCAAAAAGGCAAATGAATCATTAGGAATTAGAAGGAAAAACATGTATATTACTGTGTCACTCAGTAAACGTATATCTGATTCACATCTTGAATGGTAAAAGGTCCCTCCTTCTTGTCCTTGCTTCTCATGGAGGAGATCATTTAATTGGGAAGTGTTCAGAACAGGGTGAAAACAGCCAGGAATATGGATCACTAAGGAAGTAATTCAGTTTCTTTAATTCAGAAAATAAAATAACCTAAATCAGGTATAATAAAATCATGTTTGGGAAGGGAAAAGTTGGCAGGAGTGTCCAATTTGCTGTCACTTGAAGAGCAGTTACCAGGAGCTAAAAAGAGAAAGATTCAGAGAGAAGAAGACATTATTTCTAAAAGCAATGTAGCAAAATGTGGGATGCCTTGTAGCAAAATGATATAAATACAAGGAAGGTATTAAATATTCAGGAATCACAAGTGACTGAAGAACTCTCAGATAACTGGATGAAGGTGAAGCACCCTTTCCTTACCTTTGGGAAAAAGTTTCTTCCATTTACAAGAATACAAAACAATTAAGTTTTTAAAAAAACTTATTTGAGAGTATTTTTCCTGTTTCTTTCCATAATTCTGTATTTTTTTCTCCTCTTCCTTCAAATTTCATGAAGATACATATAATATTGTATATTTTTATTATTCGTTTGCCTATCAGCAATTGTTCTGATCTTTAGAATGTTCCACAGTAGAAAACAGGAAAAATCAGTATAGACATTTGAAAATAAATAATTCCATGCTTTTCATTTTTTATATTTGTTGTAAAAATATGATAATAATGAAGTAGAAATAAAAATGTGGATTTATGGCAGTACAGTTTTCCACAGAAACATGATAAGATTAGAAATTCTAAATAAAGTAAGAACATGTTAATTTCTAGTTTCAAAAAAAAATGTTCAAGTTCAGTAAAAGTAATTTTTTTTCATAGAAGTTTTTTTCTAAATTGACATTGGCTTATTAGCAGGATATGTTTGTATTTGATGTTTTAATTGTTGAATCAAAATCTCAGAAAACTGAGCATTTTTCCGTTTTTCTCTCAGGTGTTTACTGTATACATACATATAAAAGTTTATACATTTTTACTTATTTTACATGGTTTTTAAACACTGAGATAATTGTATCTAGTATTTTTTTTAAAGTTTTTATAACCTTTATACACACATTCTGTGAATAGACATATTTTGAAAATATCATAAAGATTGACAATGAAATTTAAGATAGCTCTGGTTTTGATTCATAATTTGTGAAAAAAAAAATTAAAAAAACAATTCTGCAGTCATTTAAAACTGATATCATGCACAAATACCTGTGAGGGTTTACTGGACCATGGGGATATGAGGAGGGGACAGCGAGGGGAATAGTTTGATACATGAATTGCTTTCCAAGGACTATGATCAAAATGTAAGCAAGCAGACTACAAAGGCAAAACCTTAACTTGTTCCTCTCTTTTGCATTATGTAGCTGCACTTGTTCCTTTGATCATCAGCTCTGCTGATCTCAGGCTAAACTAAAACTGCCTGGCTTTCATCCAGGTATTTATTTCTCGTAAGAAATTAATAGTGTAAGTAGACACTGGTAAACAGTGTTTTATTCAAAAAGAGGATGATATGTTTAGCTAAGTGTGTTAGCACTTCAGACCTGACTGTCTCACATAATCATCAGACAGTTTAATGCCATGCTACATAATCTGACAAACTACTAGAACTGCTCTCCATGGTGAAGGGCACCTGTACACTGCCACTTTCAGAGCATTCTCAAAGAGTGGACCTTCTGCAAGGATGCAACCATGACTCACTGTTTTTTTATCTGGCACTTCTTGGTGGACATTTGTACTGATGCATGTGATCTATGAGTTGTGTTGAGACTGAGTATTTGATAGAATATTCATAACAACCATTTTTCTGTAGATAAGGGTTTGTGAGAAGTCACCCACACCCCAAGGTCTTGTTTCAGTACTCTGGATTATCTAATCTTCCTAGATTCTATCTCCATTAAAATAAAGCTGAGCTTTCTTTCCTTAATAAATTAATTTCTTCTCTAATTATAGTGAACATTTAAAGGAATAAATCTTAGCTCAAAGTGGTAGTCACACAGAACAAATATATGAGATACAAGTGCATCAAACTGCCATTTGATTTCTTTTTTAAATAATTGTGAATATTTTCCTTACAACTTCATTTAATGCTAATATGGATGATTTCCATCAATAAAGAACAGAATAATTTGTCAGAACAATGAGGATGGAGGAAGCATTTGGGAGTTTGTGTGCAAAAAACACTTAACCAAGCTTTTACAAACCTGATTTTGCAATGACTAGTTAAGCCCTAGGACTCCTAGGAAAGAGATCAATCAGACTAAAGTGGGACTGTATTTTTAAATGAAATGTATGAACTGAGGTGAAATTATTTGTAATTAGGACTAACTTTGGTAAAAGTCTGACTCCAAAACCATCTAATGTGTGTTTGAAAACTGCATTGCAAAACCCAATGCATATCAAGGTGTTCACTGAGTCTTGACCAAAGACTTAAAAATGTGTTCTACAGGTAAGTACAAATATTCCCACGACAAAGATCTTTTACAAAACCAGAACTCAGCTTGAGGCCAGTTGTTTTTTTCTCTAAGGATAATTGCTGAGAGGTGTTAGGATGTTCTGATACCTCTGACTGGGCTTCTTTGAAATCAAATATTATTTGAGCAATTTTCCCCCTGTATCAGAGTTTGTAAAAATACATCATGTTTTCTTCATTTGATATCACCATGACTTATTTGAGATAACAGCATGGTGAAATATGAAAAGGTGACAGAAAATTCCTGTGCAAGGTGTCAGTAATATAAATTAGACCTATTTGTGCAACTTACTGAAGTCTATTTAAATGGCACACTTCTATTCTAAAGTGTAAGTAAATTCTAATGAACTGCTACAAGGAATATGCACAGTATAAATGCTTGCTTTACACAGAAATGTTGTAATGACCAAAACTGAGTTATAGTCAAATCTCACACCATCCTGCAGAAAACCCCGTGGGAAAAGCTGAGCTCTTCAGTATGACTCAAACACTGATACCTGCAGGAAGTTAAAAAGCAAGTCAAATGTAAAAAGACATGGACAGAGACCGGTGTTCTACCATGCTTCTTTTAGGTCAAACCCAGAGCCTTACACTGCACTTTGCATCAGGGCACAGATGAGCTGATAGTGAAACTGGTCTCTCAAACCACATTTGATACAAGATTCAAAACCATCACAAAAAATCCTGTGGAGATTGCATCTCAGTGTGACAATGGGATAGATTACTGTATCAGGGTCTGTATCTGCGAGAGTCACAATCTTCTCAGAAAACACAAAGGCCCAAAAGAAACCTTTGTAAATCAAATCAGTCCACTTATTTGACCTGTGAAGGAATGGGCCTTTTTTTACATGAAAAAACACACTCAAATTTAGTAGGAAATGTATTTATTTTAATTATGCTATATGCAAATTTTCTTCAGCATGTCCTATGAAAATAATGAGGTTGTAATTACAGGTTAGCTATCATAAATCTCTGCTATTAAATAATTTTACTACTTTTGTGTAGATCACAAACCAGCAAGTAGTAGAACATTGTTAAAACATTACAGTTCTCCTAAAGAGTAAATACTGTGCAAAGGGTACAGTAGCCCTTATTCCAGCAGCCTGATTTTTAGCAGCTGTGATGTGCAGCAAATCACCAGCAGGAATGAACACTTGGAACAGAACAAACTACTATTTTATCAGTCATTTCTTTTAAAAACACTGAATAGTGTACTAGAATCGCATTTTATATATGTGTGTACTGACTAAATTCCTATTTAAAATATTGTGGTTTAGTTTGACCCTAGTATTTGATGGCAACACACAGCTCAGTTACTTATAAAAATAAAATACTAGAAAATGGCACGAGAGGAAAATCTCTTTCAGATTTATATGACTATTTTATTTAGTACTTTTGAAGGAAGTCAGCTGACTTATACTATAACACATATTCAAGAAAAACACCAAAAAACAAATTAAAGAAAATCAAGAAGATTAAGTTGAAAGTCATACATTAACTGTGAAAGAATCTAAGCCTGATAGTGAATATTAAAAATTTCTCTCCCAAACCAAATATTTTGTGTGAGAACTAAAAACAAAGGCAAAGGTCAGGAAATGGGACATTTCTTGCTTTGGTTTACAAACAGCAGGTTGTCTATAAAAACTTGGCAGGCATCAGAGACTCTTCATACCAAAACTTAATGCTGAAAGTAATGGCAGCAAATGCTAAGCATATTTCTCTTTGAAAGTATATATTTGGATTTTCATTATAATTTAGTACCATAACCTTTAATCTTCCATCAGCTTCAAGCTCCTAACAAGATTTTAAAATTATTTTCACAACTAGAAGTTTTAAAAGTTTTGTGACAAAACTGCAAGCACATGTATAAGACCAAAAGGTCATATAAAATTAGGAGTTGTATTTACACATACTTTTTATTTGTTGTCTTTAGACACTGGGAATGGTTACATTAGGGCAGATGATCACCAGCATTTTAGGACAGATAAAATTCAAATTGCCAGAGGCAAGATAGAATTGAATATCCTTACAAACCCCCTACATGTAGGCACATCAGTGATGTCCTCTAGACTCAAATTCAGTATGTTGCCTTTGGGAATCTGCAGAACTAGTTCTCTGACTCCTTCAGCAGGCTTTTCTTGGGCCTTTTGCAAGGGCTTGCTCTTTGTGTTCTCCCTGCTCTTCCCAGTGGTGGGAATGTTCCTTGCTGTCCTTCAGATGCTCAGCTGCTCAGACAGCAAGGTTGTCCTACTTGTAGCTCTCCAGGAAAAGGGCAGCTCCCAGCCCCAGTCAGTTCCTCTTGAAGGAAATGTGCAACAGTAAGATCCACAAATAAAGAAAATACTGTCAGTCATGGTGAGCCATTAAAAAAACCCAACAAACAAACAAACAAACAAAAAACCCACCACCACCAAAAAAAAAAAAAAAAAGCAAACAAACCCCACACTTTTCTGGTAGAATCCACTTGCAGTAAAATAGCAAATTACATAAAATTTCCCAAGAGGTAAAAAAAAAAAAAAGTTACTTAATTTAGCTTCCAGTGTTTTGTCTGAAATTGATATCATCCTGTTGCTTTGCCAAAGAACAAAACTCTCCCATCTGAAGTACAGCAAACCAGTTCTCAGCTAAAACAAAGCACTGAGTAACAGTGATAAATGTATACATACATAGCCAAAAAAGAGGTGTGAGTGAGATATCATGCTTGTTCTGAAAAGAAAGGCGTAAACACCCATGATTTTCTGCTTTTTAATTTTAAAACATATGGTTCCTCTTAATCAGACAGAACAACATCAGATTTTCATGTATAAGCCATAAAAGATGAAATGTTAACCTAGAATTTCAATGCAGTCTTAGAATTAAGAACAAACATTTTTAAGACAAAGTAGATTTTTAAATGCCTCAGAATTAGTATTAGCTTACACTAAAAACAGTCAAGCTGAAATAACTAGAGGTGACAGTAATCTAAATTATTCTGATGGCCTTTTATGATGGAGTGACTGCAGCAGTCAATAAGTGAAGACCACCTATAGTTCTGTTAGAGCTTCAACATGGTCCCATATGACATCCTTCTCTCCAAATTGGAGAGACATGGATTTGAAATGTAGGCTATTCGGTGTATAAGAAATTGGCTGGCTGGACACACTCAGAGAGTTGTGGTCAATGGCTTTATTTCTGGGGGGAAGCCAGAGACAAGTGGTGTCCCTCACTCATCTGAGTGAGATGAAAGTTCTTGGGACTGGTACATTTTGGTACCTTTATCAAAGACACATAGAGTGAGATCAAGAGCACCCTCAGCAAGTGTAGATATGACACAAAGCTGACTGGAGAAGTAGACAACAGAAGCAAGGGATGCCATCCAGAAGGACCTGGCAGCACCTGGGTTGGGGCAACCCCAGACATGAGCACAGGCCGGGAGAACTCATGGAACAAAGTCCTGCAGAGGAGAACTAGGGGTTGTAGTGGATGGAAAGCTGGGCATGAGACAGAAACATGTGCTCACAGCCCAGACCTGGGCAGCACCAAAAGAGGAGTAACCAGCAGGTCAAGGGAGGTGATTCTTCCCCTATAATCTACCTTCATGAGAACCCACCTGCAGCACTGCACCCAGGTCTAGAGTTCTCAGCACAAGAAGGAAACGGACCAGTTTCCTGAGTCCAGAGAAGGGCCTTGAAGATGAGAGGAATGGAGCTGAAAGATTTAGGACCATTCAGCCTGGAGAAGAGAAGGCTTTAGGAAGACCTTATAGCAACTGTCCAGTACCTAAAGGGGACCTACAAGAAAGCAGGAGAGGGACTTTTTACAAAGATATGTAATGATAGAACAAAGGGGAGTGACCTTAAGCTGTAGGAGGGAGTGTAGATTTAGATTAGATAATAGGAGAAAATTCTTTACTCAGAGAGTAGTGAAGCTCTGGAACAGGTTGCTACATCCATGGAAGTATTTGAGGCCAGGTTGAGGCCAGGTTGGATGGGCTTTGAGCAACCTGGTCTAGTGGAAGCTGTCCCTGCCCATGGCAGGGTGGTTGAAACTAGATGATCTTTAAGGTCCCTTCCAGCCCAATTAAAAGATTGATGCTATGATTCTGATTCTAGAACTATTCTTTGCATCAAGCACAGGTGACTGTAAATTTGTATTAAGCTCCATTTAAATACCATCAAACCAAGAGGAATGATGTAGTACA
This sequence comes from Pseudopodoces humilis, assembly GCF_049639895.1. Lineage (NCBI taxonomy): Eukaryota > Metazoa > Chordata > Aves > Passeriformes > Paridae > Pseudopodoces > Pseudopodoces humilis. The sequence goes on along the minus strand of NC_142200.1, from coordinate 62,686,269 downwards.
CAATTAATAGATTTGTTTAAATTGTAACAGTGAGTTTAATTTCCCTACTGTGAGATAAGGCAAGATGGACTTTTTTGGATGTTGCATAGAAATTTTGCAGCCTGTGTAATTTTCATGGAAAGGTTTTACGTTAGATAAAGTTCACTTTGTATGTTCAGAGGTATTAAGGAATTCTCAGAAATTTATTTGTATATATCTCAAATTATTTATCTGCTATTCATACCTTGCTGCTGTACTACTCGATTGCATAATTATGAATGAGGATTTTTATTGTTTAATATATAGAAATCAGAGGTGAAAAATTAATAGGAGGCAATTAATTTGCTCCTCTCTATAAAAAAAAAAAAAAAAAGCTACAGCTGGAGCCCCAGTATTCTAATTCCAAAGTAAGCAAACTCTCATCTGTTGAAAATTTACTCAAAGCAGCTTACCAATTAGTCTACTCTTTTCCCAAAATTAAAATAAATGTAGCAACTGGACTTATATCTCCATGCCTAATGTAGACTTTATGGCATTCAATCTGAGAATATTTTGACATGGTTACTATGTTTTCCATTAATCAAAACAAGAATGCCTTCTTTTCAGACATATCTCCTCACAGATATCTCTATAAGCTTGTCCAACAGCTTCGTATCACAAGGTACTAGCCTCTTGTAAACTTAGATGCCTAAAGTTAGCCTCCTAAATTCATAGTAAGGAACCTACTTTGTGGCTGCAATCAAACTGCAATCAATGCAATATCACCTTCTTACAAATATTTTTATTTTATCCATGTGCTTGTATATGGATTTAGAATTATTTTTTTTAGGAGACATGGTTCGGTCACTTTGGATTATTATTTTGTTTGATCCTTCTTAATCATAAGAACATGATTTCTGCAATATGGAACAGTTTGGTCAACATACTTTAAACTTCCTCTGGTAGATTCAGATTACAGTTTCAAATTATTCTTTGAACGCTTGAACATCTGCAAGAAATACTTAAAAATTGCAAGAGAAAATGGAAAAGATGTCTTTTGATTTTTTTTCTTTTCTTTGGTTATAAAAGACAAGCTTATTGTCTAAAATCAGAATGCTGTGGAAAGCAGTTCTTCCTCAACGTGGTTGTGATATGGAGTTGCGTGCTCAAATATTGTACTTGTGTGTTCTTAGTTGCTACATCTCCTGTACAAACATTTCACATGGGAAAAACTCTGATAACACTATTTCATGTCTTTTAAATGGCTAAGTTGGCATTTTTTGATGAAAGAAAGATGTAGAAGAAGTGTCTATGATTTGTAATTATCATTCTTAATTTCGGGTTTCCTTTCTTCATGTGGCTTACAGCACTGAGACTTCTATCAGTTGCTTCAAAATGTTGCTTCAAAAAAAGACCCTGGAACTCCTGTTGGGTCATTATAATTACTTATTCCAAATCTTCAATTAGATTCTTCATAACATGATGTTGTCTTGTTTATTATTTAAAATGAAAGAGACCAAGCCAAATGCTTTGAGTTTATTTGTCATTAAGGCATTCTTGAATATTTTGTTGGTAAGGCAATGCATGTAAAGAGTTATTATATCAGATGTTCTTTAGTGTAGCCGTCGTCCAAACTCCGCAGAACTTCAAGTAGTTCATGAAAGTTGCGCCAAAGTGGAAATAAAAAACCTCAAATATTTAAGAATACAAACCACAACCAACTGATCCATTTCTTCCTCCAGATTCATTGATCAAAATCTATTAGATACACAGATGTGAAGCTGAATTAATTCAGTGATGAATCTGGCATTGTGCTAATAAATATATTATGAAAAATTTGCAACACAGAGATTAATACAACACAGGCTTAGCTGCAGAGTCTTTGGTCTTAAGGTATACATATGTAACTGAGCTCCTAATTTTAGGAAGAAAGACAAACTATATGTCACTCTGCTGTTATATCAGGACATGATTTAACCTACCTTTTTGTAAAGCTTTTATGCTCAGTACTTAAATATTTTCTTTGGAAGGATATTTCTGAGAGGCTGTTTCCACCATTCCCTCCAGAACTGAAGCTTTCTTTAATTTTACTTAAGTGTGTTTTGAGTGTAATTTCTTGCTTAAGCAGTGCTTTGACTGTTGTGGTGTAATTTCATTCACCTCTTTCCTAAGGGCCATGATGAGAGGTTTCTTTCTCTATTTTTTAACCTCAACTTCCTCCCCCTTGTGTTCATTGTCCATTTATACCACCCACATCCATCTCTTTGAACTAATTCTCCCCTTTCCTTCCTCTTCCTTCTGCCTTTATTTTTCTATTTAGACCATATGTCATTCAGACCCTCCCTGAAAGTCTCTTACTTTGTTTTTGTAAATCACTGGGTACTAAACGGACTGTTGTTCTCTATTTTTCTTGATGCATTTAATAGAGAAAATGTTATTTTATTCTGAGGAGTCATGTAAAACAAATGCAACCTTAGCCTAAATATCAGGACTCACTTTTGGGCAGCAGCAGGACTGCACACCAAACAGAAGCCACCAAGTAGAGCACACAAGAATGCTAATATGCACATCATTGCACACTGGTGGCTCACATCAGCCAAAGACTTCAGATCTTCTTAACAAATAAATATGCTACTTCCAAGACAAACAAGAAAAAATCAGACTAATCATAAATTTGAGGAAAACCAAGATAATTTGTCAATCAACATGGAGAAGAATACAATGTCCCTTCCATTAAACACAGTGAGACTGAGCTGTTTGTTGCATGTGGGCTCACCCACATTCAAATTATGTTGAATGACTGTGTCGATGTTCATGGAGAGGTAGTTTCCTGCATTCATAGAATTAGGGGATTTTTCTGCTAGGTTTGCTAAGTGAATATGGAATCAGTGTCAGAACAGACTAGAAATACGGACTAGAATTGTAAAAGGCTGTTGTGCTAAACAGAGGCAAGATTTTGATATAGTATATAAAGCACATCTGCCAGCTGGAGAAGTTCCACCAGAGGCACCTATGTGTCTTACTCTGAGTCAGATGCTACACTAAACTGACCAGTGATAAATTCCTGCAGCATATCCACATGGAAAGCCCAGGTGTAATGGGCTGGACATATGGCTTGAATCAATGATGTACATATGTTCAAGCACCTCCTATGAAGGGAACTGGAGTGTGGAAAGAGGAAGCAATGGTGATCCAAGAAAGCACTTCTAGGACACCCTAAAGGCAGGATTGATTGAGTGCAACCTTCTGGCAAAATCTTTTGAGTTCTTTGCCAGAAAGATACAGCAACGGATCATCAAGGTGAGGGAAGGCATAGGCCTCTTTGAACAAAAGCAGATGCTGTTGGGCAGGATAAGCATGTGGGGGGGTGGAAAAAAAAGCAGATTTTGTCAGCAACAGCAGCAGTAATAGATCATTCCATGCAGATAGTGAGTGGCATGGTGACAAGTATGGTAAAAAGTAGTTATCCTTCACAGGCCTCTACAAGCTTTAGTTGCACCCACTGAGTTTGACTCACCCATCAACTGAACAGGACTGCCTTCCTTCACTTGGAGGTACAAACTGTGAGTGATTCGAGCTTCACACACATAAAAAATATCTGGGATGAGATACTTTGGTGTGTTTTTTTTTCCTTTCACTTTGATACGGAAGCCATATTCAAAGGAATATTATTTATTCTAATAAATTAATCATGAAAATGTAAACATTTTATCTGTATAACTCCTTTTTCTTTAATTTTGCTAACCTTGTCAAGGCCTCTGATCTCTCTCTGTTTTTCTGATAGTCTTTTAATTGTTAAGTCTGACATCTCTCAGGTCTTATGCAGCCTGAGTATATCAACTAGTTGCTGATTTTAATGACATTCTTATCTTTGCTCCTGTAAACTTTATTCTAGGAGGAAATCTTCCCAGAAACCATGGAACAAATGAGAAGGGAAACTGACCTACCTCAGAGACTGCTGCAGCTCAGGACAGAAGTAGCCTGGAGAGGTTACATAACTTGGTCTGTGCTTCCATGTTTTGAGGGCGTGACTAGAACCCAGCTCTGTAAAACAACATACGTGCCTTCAGTGCTTCCCTGCACATCTAGGAAACTGCACTTAAGCCCTCCAGCTTTTAGCTAAGGCTCTAGTCCCACTACTGACTATACTGACTATAGAAGGAGCTCAGGGTGATTATCTCAAACTTTAATGTCTGCCAGTCAGACATCAAATGTAGAACAAAAATCTATGGGGATCTGAAATTTCTGAAATGGAGTTTTCTAGGCTTCCACAGTCCTGTTGTGCACACCAAAAGCTGTCTCCTCCTTGGCAAGACACAATGCTTAGTCAGAGGTCATAAATTTAGCAAAGAGTTACTGGAAGATTCACAGGTACCACTTACCTTCTCAATGTGCATTTTGTAAAACAAGGTGTGGCATCTCTCTCCATCTGTTTTTGGATGGAATGTCTCAGTTGATAATGACAACTTGTGCTCTGCATTGCAGATCCTTATTTGCTGTTGACTGTCACAGACCTGACAGAGTGCTCAGCAGAGCACGTACCTGCAAAAGATAAAAGCTTCTCTTCTCTTTTACTTGTTCCAGGACAGTTTTTTTTTTTATCTGCTCAGTGGCTGTGGTTAGAGTCAGGCTACGGAGACTAACTATCCCACTCACAGCATACAAAAAATTCAGCACCTGACTAAAGGCTGTTAAACTTCCTTCAATCCCTTCAGAGATCCAGCAGCAGAACTAGCTTTTTTTTTTTTTTCTTTCAGTCATTACCATCCATGTTACTTGAGAAGTTATCTTCAGAAAAGGAAAGACATATTCAAAATTTCTGAATTTTTATCTGTCCTGTTGGGAAAGTAAGGCGGTGTTCTGAGAACATCTAGGCTTTAGCAAGCTGCAGGTGACAGTTTTGCTGTTTTCTGGCTCATCTATGCAGTCATCAAGTCTCCTAGCTTTATATCCTTATGCTATCTGATCCTTGTAAGCCCTCATATCTCTTCAGGGCATGAAAGCCCATTGAGATGAAACTACTGATTAAATTAACAGCAGCAATAGGAAAAACTACAGCAATAAAATGAGATTTGAAGCAAAAAGAGAAACCTTGAACAAATATTACTGCATTTCCTTGTGATGCTTATCTTTGCTGCAAGTAGGTAAGTATAAGCTCAGTAAAAGAGTCTATGCAGTAGTTTCAGACTACGATTAGTGCCACCTACCTACTTTTCCTCTTTGATAATCTTATTTACAAATTTCCACAAAAGCACAGGGTTACGGTTTCTGTCTCCACCATATAACAGTGAAAAACAAAATAAATGTGAATATTATTTGTAAACTAGAACACCATTCTCAAAACCCATATAGTGAAGAGCAAAGCAACCCTAAAAATTATAAATAGAAAGCTAAAGAGCAGATGAGACTACAAAACTTAAGAAGTGCATCAGGAGGGAATCAGTACATTACCTTAGAAGATACTTACCTAAAGCTCTAGCTGGTCGCACTCATGAAGTTGAGTAAAGTATCCTTTTTCAAAGGAAAAATTTAAGATTTATGCCTAATTTATAAGTACATGCTGAAGACCTCTTGAGGTGAAATGTTTAAAGAAGTGAGTCCATTAGGAACACAACACCTGCCTGGAGTTTAGGCTAAATTTAAGTCAAAAATTAGTACCCAAAAATTTTCCTTGGTTGGTGCCTGGCCCTGAAGGCAATGAGAACTTTACAGTGTTTTGGATTTGCTCTAGTTCAAGCTAGGATGAAGAGCTGGGCACCTTGCTTACTAACCTGGTAGGAATCCCAGATTAGTTCTGGCTCCCCTGAGGGATTCTGTAGTAAATGCTTTTCTTGCCCCTTGAATGAGTCCCTACTGGCTGAGCTGACTCAGATCACAGCCCACAGAGTATGCCCAGGAAGAACTAATAAAATCAAGCTGCTGGCAGCATCATGAGAAGCTGTGCTTCGATTTTAAAACCCCAAGGCAAGGCAAAATGAATGCACTTTTTCCCATTAATTAGCCTATGCAGTAGGAATAGAGTCTACAGCTCAGTACATCCCACTCCCCTGGTTCAAGGGCTTGAGGACACGGAACTGGGATAGGAGCTACACAGAGGAGAGAAGGAAATTTGCAAAAATTTGCTGGCTCTGCAGCTGTTAGGCTGTAAGCAGATGATTTTTTTTATTGAAAAGGCTGTATCCTGCTTATTCTTGCAAAGAAAATCAGTAACAGCCTTATACTGGGGAGAGGACACAAATATGCAGTGCACAAGTGGCCACAAGTGCCTGGGCTGAGCTGCTGGCACCCCAGGGACAGGCAGGATTTCACATAGTCCTGTTCAGCGTTTCCTGGGCCAGTGGATAGGTTTTGATCCTGTCCTGACATTCCTAATCTTCTCCGTGGGCTTTACAGAATGCTAAACTCTGTTTCCAGGGAGAGTTCTCTTGAATTATGATCAAATTGGATAACTTTGTCATTTTTGCAGCACCCTATAGCCAGACCCAGCTGTATAAATAAGCACAGCTTAGGAGAAGTCCATACAACTTCACTGATCTGTGTCTGTTTAGATTTTGACCTTAGAATATTGATTTATTATTTGGTACCTTAGCACTTATTTTCATGGGCAACAGGCCTGATTGTTCCTGCAATCAAATAGATATTTTTAAAGTCACTCTTCTGTTGTAATCACTATTTGTTTTTACATTCCGTTCATAAAAATTGCCAGAAGCTTTAAAACCATCATGATACAGCCACCTTGATTTTTGACAAAGAGTTCTTAATGCTCCAGAATTTTGTGTGTGTACCAGAACAGAAAATGTTCTTCCAGGAACAGAGCAAATAACTAATCCATCATTTATATATACAAATAGTATGTTAATTATACCTCCCTCTTCAATCTATTTGACTACTTTAATTTAAAGTTATTAAAAAAAATAAAAGGGAAAGCACAGTTGACTAAACAAAGCATTTGTCTAAGTTGATTACTAAAATCTTCGGAAATTTTTGTGTGTACAACATGAATTTAAACATGTCAGAATTTAAGCCCATAAGTCATAGAACCCCCCTTGGATTCAGATTCTAGTTTAGGAATAAAATTATGAAAGTATAATTATGTGGCAGAATTATGCTGAACACAACTGAGAGTTACCGAGGATTGAATTGCTTGTCTTTCTCCACCTTGTCCTCAGCCAAGTGGCAGGAAACAGCTGGCCAGAATTTTTTAATGTCTTTAATGAAGTGAATACTTAATTGTTAGGATTTGGTGATTAAATGAACTACGACTAATATTCCTGTGTGGATTTACTGAAATATGATTGTACTGAAAAATTTCTCTATGTGAGATTTAACTAGGGAGCAAACTTATACAAAAGTTTAAACTATGGAAAAAATTCTTAGGCAGTTCTATTTCTTAGTGCTATTAACAGTATTACAGGACTTCTTAAACACACTGAACCAAGGCAGAAATTAACTGATTTATTTTGACGTTTCACTTCGACCAAGTACATTCAAATGCCTAAAATATGTAAATAAGCTAAGTGAATTTTTCTGCTGCCAGGACCCTCTAAATGTTCTGTTGTAATATAAAGCTCAGAGGGCTATTCTAGAGTGGTGGTAGGTTAAATAAAGTTCTTCAGAACAAAACTGTGAAGCTGCACAATCTAGAATTCTCAACATACAGGAAACTCATCCTGATGTTGGTAGTTAAGGTATAACAATGGGCATCAAAAAGTGACCAAAAATATTGTGTTGGACATTTTGCATCTGTTTATGTTTTACTAGAGGAGACATAAGATATTCCAGATTTGCTTTCATCGTTTGGTACTTACAGTTGATCTATATTCCAGATTTGCCTAACAAGAAATATTTGTGTGAATTCAGCCTCCCTCTCAGCTACAAATATAATAATTTCATAATGTAAGCCATGAACTAAGTATTTTTTGTCAATTGATTAAACCGGACTTGCCATTCTTTTGCAGGAAAGAAAAAAAAAAGGAGGAAAAATAAAGCAAACAAATGAGCAACAACCAGAAAAAAAAACCCCAGGGTAAAATGAGTTCAACTAAAAGACTAAAATGCTGTCAAGTCACTTTGATATCCAGTCACATGGCTCTGACAGAAATTTCATTCTATAGAACAGTATATTGAATGGTCTCATTTGTGTTTAGATTATTGTTTAAAGGCACCAGTAAAGCTATTTAACAAGCAATCTCAACAAATAATAGCATGCATAAACATCTTTATCTGTCATTGACAAGTAAAAAGGGCTAATTTGATTGACTATATCATCCTCTTGGACAGTTGAAATGCTCATGCATTAGCCATTTCCCCTTCTAGAGCCAATAACGTGTTTGAAAACACAGCTCAAATTCTTTTAATCAGGCCTTTTTAGATATGGAGAAATACCTCTACTTACCATTTCATCCACATCTCAATTAAATAAAAGAGAGATTTTCTGACATTTCCAGTGAACTTTTAGTAAGGTCTGTGAACTGACACAACCCACTTGATTTTAATCAGTTGACAGGTCTAAAGGGTCACATTTAGCTAATGCATGTTACACCTCGGGTTTGGTAGGGGTTTACTGCTTAACCTGAAATAGTGAGGAACTCAATTATATCAGTAACAAAGCAGACTGCAATAAAGTAATTAAAAAATAATTGTGTCAACAAATTCCAGGGGAAAAGCACAAAATACTGTATCTGATAGCTCTTATTTTTCCCCTTTTGCATTTCTCAAGGTGCCTAATGTTCTGTTGATATTTAAGAAACTTTCTAACAGTACTTGAATTTTTGTACACATTGCTCAGCTCCTGTTATTTTTCATTTTACTTATAAGTGGATATCTTAACAGCACAACTTAAACATCTATAATACTTGCTCTCATCTTCGAAAATCTGATGTATAAAATATTAATAATGTCTATAAAGAGAAACCTCTAAAATGTATTTAAATGTATTTAAGCAAAATATTATAGTGGATGCTTATGAAGCATTGTCTCTTATTTGATAATTTTCCATCTTTTTTCATTTTTCTTTTTTTTTTTTTTAACAAGACTGATAAAGGCAAAATAAACAGCTGCCTGAGGCAGGGGTTTGTTAAAGGAATGCACTTGGGATGGTGAAAGTGAAACCAAGAACAACACCACTGCAAATTATGTAGTCCAAACCGTCCCATCCCTCTGGATGGAGCAGATTTTGGATGCTTGCCTTCCCAGAGCTGGGCCCCAGTTCCCCTTGTCAGGCACAAGCTCCTTAGACTTGGGAAAATAAAACTGGACTTCCCCCTGGACCTTAGTCAGACCAAATGATCCTTGGGCATCTTGAAGAAATCCTCCAAATTTCTGCTGTGAATTCCTGCACATTTTAGACCTCTGTGCCCTTCTGCATTTTTTAATGTTGCTAAACACAATAGTGACTGCTCAGAGTCCAGCCTTCTTTTAGGAGCAGGGGTTTTGCTCAGCCTAAGACTGCTGCTTTTCTAAGACTTCAGTGGAAAGACATCTCCAGTCAGGAGTAGCCAGCTTCACCCCTGGATGCTACATTCCTCAGTCCCTGAGGCAGTCATAGAGGGCATAAGCACCGGAGCTCATTGTCCCATGTGACAGTCAGGCACTCAATAGGTCAGATAAACTATCTCTAAATTTGTCTTGTATATTATCTCAATGTTTCCTGCACCCAGACAACACTTATTTAAAACATATGAAATCTTATTATACAGCGTCAAGGAAGTCCAGCACACGGCTATTGGCAAGACAGGAGCTTATTACAGTAAGAAATTTTTAACTGTGAATTTACAGACCCCTGCTAGGCTCAGGCCTGCTCAAGCACATTTCAATTGCCTTCTTAAAACTGACATCATTTTTAGACAGTGGCGATGTCCTGATCTGATACATAAATTATTGAGATTGATGGCATTTTTATGGTAGAATAGACATTTTTTAGTCCTGTTGGTTGACTATTGGAAAAATGCTTTGATATAATTCTTCTGGTATTATAAACACTAATCAAAAATTAGCAAACATTCTGAAACAGAATCTGAGGTCAAAATGGTGCTGGTAATTTGCATAAGAATCAATCCCCATTATGCTAGAGAGAAGTGCCTGTGCATATGTGTGTCGGCATTTGTGTAAAACACCAGCAGAAACAGGGATATATGTATACATACATGAAAAACAGAGATCTGAATTCTTACCAGCGTGACTACTGATCAGCATAGTTGTGAACTGCAAGTTCCATAAAATTTTATTTCATATGATTGCCTATTTTCATATTCCCTTATTGGACCTCATCAAGTGTTAGATGTTTGTTAGTTCATATACATTATGTCAGGTCTTATTTCTCTGGAGTAGCTGAAAGGAAGCAAGAGAAAAATAAATTCTCCTCTGACACATACCCTTCCTGCTTCTAAGTTCTTAAGCTCGTTTTCCTTTCTAGGAGTAATTTTTTGGTAGAATCACTGACTGACTGACCAACTGACTCAAGAAAAGCATTAGATACACTATGAATACACTTTGGCAGGACTAACACATTTGTCAGTTTAGCCCAGACTTGTCCATATCCCTTTCCCATTTAGGAAGACGACAAATTAACCAGGGCGCAAATCCTACAAATGTTAATGTAAATCAGTAACTTTAAACTTACAAATGGCTCGGTGCCTACAATGGCACTAGCTATGTGCATACATTCTTGGGCAGATATGGAACTCTGTATGTGTAAATTCAGCATGGAGCCTCGCTGCAATCAGTTAGTTACAGCGTATTGCAGCGCTAACAGTTGGAAGAAACAGAAAGTCTCCAAATAACTGCAGCCAGTAGTTGCAGTCCTAGAAACTCTCACATCTGAATAACATCAATGTCACAAATTCTCATGCTGGATTTGGCAGTCCTCACTCAAATAAGGTAAATTAATTCACCAACACAACTGCTTATAGGATTATGTAATTCCCTGCTACACTTTTTTCCATCTTCAGCCCACAAAAAAGATATACGAAGAGAGAGAACACATCCCTGTGTGTATATAAATATACACACATATAAAGTGCATATATGTGCACATTCTCACACGCACATACGTACATTTAAACAATCATAGTATGGATGAGTGACAAAAAGCCACTTGTGTCATTTTGTTCTAGCGTTTGCTGCTTGATTGAAGAATCGAGTTTAAACAAAACATTGGAGCTACAAGGCCAAACATTAAAAAGTTAGGAAATCCACTCATGAAAGCTAGTTTTTGAAACACTGCCTCATTCTGAGAAATCTGTCTATTCAGCAGACAATCAAGTGGGATGATGCAAGGCCTAGGGAAGAAAAAAGATAATCACTTCTTTGTTTCTCAGTCTGACAAAAATGTTAATCATGTGAAATGTTCCCATTTCTCACATTGTGGACTACAGCACTGGAATCTGAATTCCAGCAGAAGTTTTTTCACCTGAAACAAGGGAGTAATCAGCAGTGATTTTGGTCCCACGATATAGGGAATTAGAGATGTACACTGCCAGCGACATCCCAATTATTTAGTAAGTAGAAGAGGAGCTCTGAAAAAGAAGAAATCCTAGGTCCTAGCCCACATCCTGAAAGATGATGTGTTTTGGTGGCCATAGACATTTCTTTTCTAACCTGTCATTTTCCACTTTTATCTTTTCCTCTGGACATGCTCTTCTCACCTCTCTTCCTATTTTTTTATTGTTTCTACTGCTTGACCTTGTCTATGGTCTCTTCTAGAGCCAGTTGCCTCCTCCTCCAGATCCCAAGTGCTGCAGACATCTGGCCTTGTCCCAGCTCTGCTCCCCACTCAAACTTTGATTCAAGGATGATTAATCTGACCTTCTTCAGACTGCTCTGAACTGATAGGGGTGGCAACGAAGGAAGAATAAGAGCAGAAAAAGAGACAGTGTTCTTGCCCTCACTTCTACAGTTACCAAGGCACATAAGAGAAACAATTATAAGGAATGACATGCTTAGCTCTGCTCTGAGATTGCCAGCCTTGAATATACACATTACAGATAAAATCTACAAATAATTAAACTCCAAGCTATTATAGCAATGCTAACTCTGCCAAATAGGTGTATATTTTTACAGGGAAAGGAAAAAATGCACCTCCTTTTGGCCTCAAGATACCTCCTTCTTAAATTTAGATCATTTACTGTAAAGCAGTTTATCTAGTAAGGTCACGCAGATTTTTAACATTAGCAAACCAAACAATTTCTCCCTATCATTCCTGGAAACAGTTAAACTGTTTTGTTGAAGCTTTCTTGTTATATAAAAGCAAGACATGCATTGCAAGGCTGACATCAGACATAAAAAATTCTTGTCTGAAGGATAGCAAGAACCACACCAGAATCTTATATAAGAAAATGTTATCCATCTTTAAATAGGGATCTTACTTTTAGCTCCATCTGCAGCATATACATACATATAACTGTTCATTGAATGTTATCTATTTTTAACAATCTGCTAGCATTGTTATTTTTGCATGCATTTCAAAGTTTTTTTCTGTTTACCTGCATTTGCATGTAATCACGTCAAATCCATGATCTGTTTTTCTTGTCAAATTCACAAAAAACTCATCAGGCAAAATATCTGAACAAATTCACCAGTCTCTTTTGAGTAACATGAGTGACTATTTTCAACCAAGGTATGCTTTGTACTCATGTAAAAATGGAAATGCATTTAAGAGTTTTGAGATATAAATTACTTGAACATCTTACCGAGCTCCAAATTTCTCTTCAAGGTCATATATTGAATGGACTTGTTGAAATCCTGCTGCACATAGTTACTTATCACTGCAAAGCCTGACTTATTGGCAGTTTAAGAACAAAGAAAAAAAACCACCTGATTTAGAACTTTTTCTCAAAATATTACAAAGTCTATCCCATTCTCTTTGTACATTGCAATAAAGCCTGAATAGCTGGATAAAGAATAACTTAAATTTTTTATCTTCATTTTTTGGTTTCCTTACACAGGGTTCATGCAGGAGAACCTTACAGAGTATAACAAAAGTTGCAAGCATAAATTTTAAATGAATTGATGGAAAGCCTAATCTCATTATGGTTTATCTACTATACCTCTAAATGTGTTTACATTCTTAGATAAAGGCAACTGTATTCCCTTAAAGTCAACTCGTAGATCCTTCTGTATTGATTCATGTATTATTAGTATATTTGTAGAGATTAATATGTTTAACATGTAGAACTACAGTAATATGATGTCACATTTTCAGTGTTAAAAATATTTGAAAACTATATAGTTTAACTTGGGCATTGCCAATGTTATAAGTTGATAGTTCTGTCTCAGCAAATAGACAAATCCTGGCTGAACATTATAAAACTCCAATTTTGGTAAAACTGCGGTTTCCTCCTGCACTCTCCTGCATATAAACAAACCACATTTCTCTTGAGAGTGTTCTCAGTATTAGAGAACATTCAGAGGGAAAGTAAAGGAAGGCCACAAAAATTGCCCCCCTTTACTCTCCACATCAAATAATTGCTGCGATGACGAAGACTGTCTAACAAGGAACAAGAAGTATATCTTTGCCACAGGTAGATGCTGTTCCAGAATTATCTGATGGCTTCGGCAGATGAAGTAAAAAGAAAGCAGTCAAGATAAGCTCCCAACAGTCAGCACAGTCCCAGATCCTCATGTCTGACACTACCTAATGTATCAGTCATTCAGTCCCGTTGATGATGTGTATACACAAAACACCAGATTCTTACTGAGGATGATAGGTGAAAAGAGTTAGTTACAGCACAACTTATTTTTATCTCTTCTTAAAAGTGTGGAAATAGCATACGTCAGGAAATATCAGATCTGACATATTTCATACCATTTGATCCCCAACATATTGCCCTTTAACAGTGCCTGTGCCAGACACATTTGCAAGGAGTGATTTCTTTCTTTCTCTCTCTTTCTACTCCCACCTATCTCCTCTCCTACATATGGGTCTTACATATGATCCCCACACATCAAATGAAATTACCTGACCTGATCTGTGATGTACTTAACCAGCTATGTCTGGAATCACAGACTGAGAAAGAAGCTATGGCAATGAGAGATGGAGATGGAAGAGTGCACTACAGTAGATTTCTTCCACAAAAACCCAGAATGCTCCCAGGTCCAGATCAGGATCATTGCCTTCCTTGTCACATGTCCAGTGTGCCTTGGAGGCATGATCATTACAGTCTTGGGTTCCAGAGGTAGCTGGAGTTTGGCCACTGAACGAGCCAGTTCAGGGAATCTTACATATTACAGCACCAAAGAATAGACAACTAAAAAAAAAACCTCATTTAACTGACGTATTCTTTCAATTCAAGCAGTTGGTAGTGTGGATACCACATAAATAATGGCTGTGGGATCTTACTTTTGTCTTCTTATCCATATGTTTTATAATAAAGTAATTATTTCTATGACCACACAGGATTTATTTCACTAGACTTCATTCTGTACAAAGGTAGATATCCATGGTAGCAATTTTCCACCAGAAAGATGGTATTTTATATTTAATTTTTTAGATTTGTATTCAAGCATGCATTTTAGATTTTGAATTTTAGAACTGGCATACTCTTCTATTATCTTTAAATGCAAAAAATAGTTAATTTGTAATTAAACAGTATTAGAAACTGTTTTCCCATTTTGTTTGATGAGTGATTTCACATATTTTAAAAGAGGCTGCTTCACACATCTGATTTTTTTCAGCCCATCTAATATATGCTTTTATTATAATATACTAATAACACTGAGATAATGGAAGAAGAAGAGTGAAGCTGTATTATCCACTGAGTCAAGCAAGCACCTAATGCATTCATATTTAATATTCCTAGGCATTATGGAAAGGATTAGAACAAAAGAAAGAAAAAGGGGGGGGAAAAAGTGAGAGACAAAATGTAGATTTATCTGTTGTCCAATCATTTCATTAGGTTGAAAACAAGTTTATTATGGATTTACATTGGGACTTATCTTCAGAATCACGAACCTAATCCTAATCCACTAATAAAAATAATATTATATGCATGTTACATTAAAATAACTTAAGGATGAATTGTTCAGCTTTACCAGGTTTTTTAGGACTGGATACAATAATAGAAATTGGACTCAGCTGCATGGATTTTTCAAGGATATTATGGACCGTATTTCCCCAGACATTTTTATTGTTTCTAGTCCTCTAAAACATCACAAAGAGGTGTTTTTAACTGATTATTTTCTTCTGTTTATTAATTCCTGTAAACATTTTTTTTTCCTATTTTGTCAATTGCAGGACTATAATTTCATTCCTGCTATTACAGATAACAAAAATTTCCTTTCAATGCTACTTCTTGAGTATTTAAGTCCCACTGAAGTTAGCTGAAGTTGAATTATGTGTGTTTGTAATTCAGAAAGGGCTTTGCACAATAATGGTCTGGAGGATTCCACTATATGTTCTCTGTAACTGTTGTAAAAAACAAAACAATTTGTTTGATATGGCAAACTTTCCATATTCAGATAAGAAAGATAAATTATTTGTTCTTACGTGTTCACCAATAATATTCTGCAATTCAAATTATTTACTATGAAAACAATTCAAATAGGTTAGATTTTTATTCCTCTATAAGCACATTTTGCAGCTCTAATAAGAATTTTTTAAAAAGTGTGTGGACTAATGATGAGGAAAGGTCTAGCTTACAGACCTTGAACTAAATATAGAGAAATAGAATTGCAATGATGCAGCTGCTTTGCTGACAATAATATTTTAAAGTCAAGAATTCAGTGTTTTAAGGGAAATCTCACATTCATTTTGTCAGTGACTTTTTCGCTTCTAAGCCCCAGATTGTGGAACTGAGTAACGAGGTAAGTATTCTACATTTCATGATTTTATAAATTAATACCTCTCTTCCAAACTTAGAGTGTAAAATTTAGTGTGAAAGAAGTTTAAAAATCAGAAGACAAATGAGCCCCTCCCCCCTGAGAAAAAAAAAAAAAAAAGTCTCATGATCCGTAGAAAGAAACAGATCTGAGCACGGCACTGGAGGTTTTGGGTTTGGAGTGAGTTGTTTTTTTCCCAGGAGAAACATGTGCTGAGAAGAAGATTCTTCTCGTGCAGCAGAAGAGCAAGCAGGAAGAGAAAGACAGGCATTAAATCCCACAGCTTTCCCCTCACAATCCCTCTTAAAACCCCATCAGTGGGACTGGGCCTCACCTGCATTTCAGCAGCTGCCCAGGAGCAGCCCTCTCCCTGAACACGAAGCCACCTCGCCTGTGTGCAAATATCCCATACAAAAGACAGAAAGCGGCAAAACGTGGCTTAAATCTGCTCCAGTCACAGGCACACACAACTCCAAGCTCAGGGAAGATAATGTCCATATGCTGGAGCCCGCCTCTCCAGGGAAATCTCTGTGCCCCCTTTCTCACAGAGAGGTAAAGAAGGGGGAAGGGGCGGGAGGGGGTTTGCTCGCTCCCCCTCTCCTAATGGGGCTGTGCAGAAAGAGGCACAGCTCCCTAGAGGGAGAGGCAGCGCAGAGACACGGCTGCACGGCCAGGAGCTTGAGTCACGTTTTCTACCCCTACTGCAGAGGTTTTGTGTTGGGTTTGTGCTGTGCTCTCACCAGCAGAACCAGCCCCATGCCATGCTGGAAAAGGTGAGTGTGACCACCTCCAGCAAGGGGCTAGGGTTTGAGGCCTGCTGAGCCCTTAAAGGACGTGGGGTCACCATGCTGGGGTCGATACCCCAAACTTGCTTAGGCATAATCACCTCTGGCAAGGCTGAAGCCTTTCTAGACGTAAGGGAAGACAGCACCCAATTTCTTGGATGAGTTTAAGGTCAAAAAATAATACAATCCTGAGGCCAAGTGTTCTCAAAGATAAGAAGCCAAGTAAGACCTTTTTATCCCGTTTACACCTAGTCTCCTTCAACATAGCCTTAAGCCCCTTTACAAGCAGCAAAGGGAGGTCCTGATGCCAGTCCTTTATGTTGACAATTTTTGGGGGTCTGTATTCCCAAAGAGCAATGAAAAAAACAAGGTATTACCCTGAAGTCCACATGGTTTACAGTATGAATCCAGAAGATGTGGAAAAAAAACCCCACTCAGGGACCATGTCCTAAAGTTCATCCAGATCTATGGTAAACACCCACGATCCAGAGGCTTGATAACAGCTTTGCATATCTCTTGATACCCACATTAAAGTTCTGTTTCCTTAAGACACATTGCAAATGCATTTACTGCTAGGTACATCCCTACAGGCAGGGGGAAAAGCCATACCCGAAGTAGGGAAACGGCTCATGTTAAGAGGTATGAAAATCCCTTCCACTTCCTTTAAATGTGTGAGAGAAATGCTGCAAGACATTGTTCCCCCTTTTCTTGCAAAACCAGGCCTGACCGATTTCCGCCAGCACAGCACCAGTGAACGGCTTGTCAGGAGGAGGGCAAAGCATTCCTGGCCAAAATCAGTGGGTAACTCTGTGCCAGATCAATGCCCAGATGCAGCATGCGGCCGGCAGCCAGCAGGAACCATCTCCATGTGAGTCACCTACAAGACTGCAGGTGCTGGAGGCCTATGGAAAGTTGAATCCTAGCCACTAACAGCAATGTAATCATGTTGCTTGCTCAGATCTCCTGCTGATAAACGCACCCAGTTACTCCTAACTGTCTCCAGTACAAAATAACACCTTCCACAACACCTACCTCTTCAATAGATTTTAACCACACTGCAGCTGCACAAGAAAATCCATTCATCAATTATAAATCAATTGAGGAAGAGAAATCTGCAGCTCTCCTGATTGTCTTTGCTTGTCCCTGATACTCACTGATCCAGCCTGCCAGGTATTTTAATTATAATAATAATATTATTACTGCTATTACTATTACTGTTATTTCAGAGGCAGGAGGAATTGAACAGATAATTCCTTCCTTCATTGATAATAACTGCAGGAGTAATTCCTTAGCAGAGTGATCTTCCCTCTGGTGAGAAAGGGAGGGAGAGGAAGACTGAAAGTGAAAAAGAGAAAGAGTCTGCTTGTGTTCCACAGAAGGCCATGGAAGTAGGGTGGGCCAGTTGCAAGCGCAGTCCCTGGCTACAGCACTCACTCTCTGACTGCAGGAAACTTCTTTAAATAGGTAACTATTCCCTGAGAAGGAGCTCTGCTCCTCCTCCTCTCCTGTTTATGCTGTCAGTTCCCAGCCCTCTCATTCCAGGAAAAAAGCTTTGCATTATGCGAGGCTGTTTTTAACAAGTAAAGCATTTGCAAAAGTTTACTTCAGAGGGGAGGATTAGGGGGGCTTGTTGCTCGACAACAAAGAAATGTAACTGTCTGGATAAGGGGAAGCAAAGGCAAGCTGGAAATGTTAAAAAAGCCTGGAAAAAACTTCAGGAAGTTTTATCCACTCTCTGATAAACATAGCTGCATTAAAAAAGATCATTGGGAAGGGGGAACGCTAAATCCAAGTCCGAAAGAAATAATTTAATAATAGTATGGGGGAGGAGGAATTTTTTACTCTTCCTTGCTGAAGCAGTCTTGCAGATATTTTTCTATTTTATTAATCACTCTAAATATGACAGTATGCTAGTATTTCTGGAACTAAACGAGTAGCAGGACAACAGGATATTTTACTTTTTTTTTGGTGTTGAGTGTTCCGAGGTGACTAAATTTGCCTTGTTGAGCCTTGTAAAATCCTGACTTAATCATGTAAACTTCTGTGTAAGCAAAATAGACGAAACTTCAAAGGGTCAAAAACCCTTTAGGGATTTGTGAGGAGACGCCAGCAATAGATCCTAATCTGCCTCCAGAATCCTGGCTGTATTTGTCCAAGAAACTGGTACCAGCAAACTCTCGAAGGTAGAGATAGTGGGTTGATTCAGCCTTTATCCCCTTAGAGAGTATTGGCTTTGTGAGGCTCTAGGCAGCGCTTCAACGCCAGGGGATCTTGCCCAAACCCTCTAAAAATGAAGTACAGGAGTAATTTGAGATAATGACTTTGTAACAGGCTTGGGCAGACCTTGGACAGAAGAAGTGAGAGATGTTATCACCCCAGCATTCCTCTTAAAATGCAGTTTCTCCCCCTGCTTATTCCCAGTTAGTCAAAGCTACATTAACATTCCATCCAGGGCTGCTAAACAGAATCTTAATTAGTCCTGATACTCTTGTGCAAGGGGTTTATTCATTGCACTCTTAACTAATGGTTGCTGTCAGAGTATTTTTTTTCTTCTTCGGGTTCTTTGGGGATATCGTGTTCTTCTGCAAAGCATGACAGAAATGTAATGTGCATGTAAAAAAAAAAAAAAAAAGAAGAAGAAAAAAAGCTTGCAGATCTGAAATCTTGCGACTGAGGCTGACTCCAGCCTTGTCTAATAGCGAGTCATTGTTAGGACTAATGAGAATAACTTCACCAACAGAAATATCCCTGCATTTTGTTTATCTTAAATTTCAACTGCACCCCGTTCCTCGCTCTTTTTTTTTTTCTCCCGTGACAGAAAACAGTACATACTTGTTAGTGTTTTGAAGCAATTCAAGCATCTCCCACTCAATTTCCAGCCCTCTATTTTGCGGTAGCCACCCGTAGCTCAGTATTTAGCAAGAGAGTCCGTAAGTGGAGAATTAAGAAGTTACCAAGCGGCCCGTTGCTCCGGCAGGACCCTTCTCTCTGCATTAAATCGTATTTATAAGCCAGCTTTGCAGTCCTTCCTCCCTCCGCCCCTCGTCTTAACACCCACACAGGCGAACACCCGCTCCTGTTCCGCACGCACACGCGTGTCTGTCCCCGCAGCGCTCCGCTCGGACCGTGTCAGAAAGCGCTCCCGTGTCAGAAAGGGGAAGCTCAGGCGCCCCTAGGACTTCTGCACACACGTATCATCTGATACGTGAGCATCCCTCAAGGTTATTTGTGGCTCGGGGCTTAATCGTGACAGTGAACAGCCACGACATGCACCGCTAAAGCCAAGGAGAGGCGGAGCGGGGGTGCCTCGCCATCCGCGCTGGGCTCTTTCGTTGATAAACCGCGGCAGAAGCTGCTTTTTGCCTGTAAATCTACGTTCAGCTACAGCGACCTCGGAAACAGATTTATAAGTCTATAAATTACCGTTTCTTTCTTGGGGCTTGGAGGAAAGAAATAAAGAGGAGAGGGAGAGAGCTAGAAACAGAGAGAGAGAGAGAAAGGTGTTTCCATAAAATAGGAGGTTCGTGTGATTTAGCTGCTGCTCACCCCTATTAAAGCCTCCTTCCCATAAGCTTGCGTAACATTGATTACTCACAAAGAGTTCACAATAACTATCATGTAGCTAAACTAATTGAGACAATCATGCTAAGTTATAGTCAGCCTAAAAGGTACCATTGATGTGGTAATGCCTATAGAAAGTCAGACATGCGACTCACTACCATTTAATTGCTCCTTTAAACCTGTTATTACAATGTTAAATGGCTTAAGTATATATCGCTCCCTTTTATTGCCTTGATGTGACAAATTAAAACATACACTCTGGAGGCGGCATTCATTTGCGGACGTAGTTGCAGGAAAAAGGGAGCCGGGCGATGTCAGACCTGTCAGGATGAATTAATTTTAAAACTTGCATTTTGCACTGCAATTCCCAGTGCAGTTTTGTTGCATTGGGAAAACATTTTTATATATAAACGTATAACTGTTACATACAATATCATATACACTTATTCCATCTCACCCAGAGCTGACGTAAAACGAGCCCCATCGCGTTAAGAAAAGAAAAAAAAAATAAAAATAAAAAATAACAAAACAAAAAAAAAATCATCCCTTTTGGCTCCGAGACCTCGCCTGACGCTAAATTAAGTAGAGGTCTAGGGAAGAGGGGAGGGAGGCAACAATGGAGCTTCTACCTCGGCTCAGCGCCACACGCCCCTGGGGCGGGGGGAAGGGGAGTTTTCCGTAGTTACCTCCCCCGGGCTGCCGAGTCCCAGGCCCGGGAGGAGGGGGTTACCCACGCCCCAAGACACGGGAACAAGGCAGCAGCCACGGCTCCTGCGGGCTGCTCTTTTGCTGCTTTTCTTCACGATGAAGCTCTGCCGAGCTCCCCCAAGGAGGGAAAAAAAAAATTTTTTTTTTGATCCCCCATCCTGAGGGCTGAGCCAGGTTGGGGAACACGCACCGGGCTGCGCCTCTGCCGCTCCGAGGAGCCGAGCCAGCCCCGCTCTGCGCTGCGCCTCTCCCCTCTGTCCCCTGTGCATCCTCCGCGGGCTGGGCGGGAGCTTCACGGGCTCCAGGTGAAACCCCTTCCCTAGAGCAATGGTGAAGGCATTAATTCCCCCAAACAAGAAATATGCAGTCTCCTTCTTCCCTTTCCCCTCCTCCGCTCGAGGGAAGATGTCAGGGGGTTAAAATGTCCTGCTCGCCCTCTCCCTTGATCTCGGGGAGAGAGGTAAGAGTTGCTGGCACCTTTATGGGACTCAGACCTGCGGCGGCTGCGGGAAGCGTCGGCCCCCGCTAACTTTGATCGGCCTTATTCATCCCAGCTGCGCTCTATTTGTTTGTCATTTCGCCTTTTTACTCCCCGAATCGTTATTTATGGTCTGAAAAGTGAAACGCGCAGTGATTTGCCTTTACATGGACTCTTTGCAAACGGGGAGAGACACCTCCTACCCTCCCCCTCCCCGAGAGGGGGGGCTGCCAAAAGAGAGGGGAAAAAAACCTGCCTCAATCATTATCAAATCAGCTTTGAATTCATTACTCCAGAGCATTAACTAATTACCAGATCAGAGAGAAGAAAAAATAAATATCCCTTTAAATAACTGAAGGTAATTATAACCCTGTTGTTGACACTAACGTTTAATAATTGATCAGAAGTTATACACAATAAATTGTCAATTTATCTCCCTATAAAAATGCACATACTTATTTTTATTTTACTTCCTAGGCATTCTTTAAGAGCCCGAGCAGCAACAATATCCACACAGCCGCCGAACAAGGAGCAATAAGATTTTTTTTTTTTTTTTTTTTGTCCCCTGCACAAATATTCGGGAGTATTTTGAAATCCTCCGTCACGAAGGACACAAGACGGAGTGGAAAAGTGACTTTTTCTGCCTGTGTGCTTTCCTGCCTTTCCGAGACCAGCAGGGCAGGGGTGGCACCTCCCGCCCTTTCCCTTCAATCCCTAAATCCCGAAAGGATCCAGGTTAACCGTGACCACCCCCGGGGCCGAGTGGCCACGTCCCTCTGTCCCTTACTTTGCTTTAGGAAAATGCAGCCGTCTCGGTGGGGATTGGATGTGAAATGGTGACATTATTCCATGAGTCACGGCTAGGGAGGGGGGCACGGGTCCAGGCTGGGGGAGCGGGGCTGTCACCTCGGGCAGAGCGCTCATAGGTAAAACACTCCCCCAGAGCCCGCCTGCCTGCAGCTCCGAGCTACCTGTGTGCCGGCGTGTCCCGCGGACCGCACTTTCCCTCTGTACTTTCAATAAATACTCTGCTTCAGAGACGCCGAATAATAATCAGGGATTAGATGCATGGGTGCTTTGACTATGAGCTATGGATCCCTTTGTTTTTAACTTTTATTTCCCCCCCTCGCTTTTATTCCTTTAGAAGCTGGTAACATACCTAAGTTATTAGTTACTGGATTAAAAACAAAGGGATGCACATCACATTACTTAATGTGGAGTATTACTCTAATAACAGTATTTTTTTACCATCATTATTCAGTTCCTACAATGGAAAAGCTCTTTTCGACTACCTGGATCGTGGGAAGGTCGTCTAAGTACCCGAGATATGTCTGAATGAAGAAGGCAAAGAATAGATCGACTTATATATAAATTCTGTCCGGGGTTTATTTTGGTGTGGTGGTTTTTGTTTGGTTTTCTTTTGGGGGGGTTGTTTGTTTTTGACTGGTCGTGTTTTCTATTTGTTGTTTTGGATTTTTTTTTTTTTTTTTTTTTTTTTTGTGGGGGTGAGGTGGGGTTGGAGGGAAGGGTGGTTTGTTTCAAAAGTTAATAAGCAATAAAACCCTCCCGGTATTGATTACATTCCTGCCACGGTCCCTCAGACGAGCACTGAGTCTGAACCGCCTTCAAGTGAGATGTAACATGTGACGGGGCCAGAAACTTTCAGTGGTGACAGGGTTGCGGTTTTTTTCCCCGTGAGGATGGACACGGAGAGGCCACCGCGGAGCGGAGGGGAGCGGGTCGGGCCGGGCTGCCTCTGTCCGCTCCGGGCTGGCCGGTGCCGGGCCACTCCCGCTCCTCGCCGCGGGGCTGGCGGCCCCGCCGTGTCCCGAGCTGATTGATGGCCCGTTAGGGAGGTGGCTGCCGTCAGGTAGGGCCGAGTCAGACAGCTAACCTTACATCTTCTTTCTTCACCTGGAAGATCACCCTTCCATCCCTCCCCAAAACCTGAAGACCTGATCTCCGCGGATAGAAGTCCGTGAGGGCAGTCCTTTTTTGCTGTTGTGTTGGTGGTTTGTTTTGTTAATTTTTCTTTTTTTTTTTTTTTCCTTGCAGCCTGCCTCTCTGTTACAGGGGCTGAGCAAGTCGGGGACAAGTACGTCAGTGGAGAGGGGAGAGAAATGCAGATGCCCATTGCGCTTTACATTAACTTTTCCCTTAGCCGAGCCCGTTTCCCTCCAGCCGAGAGCTGGTGCGCAGCAGCAGTTCTCATGTGTCTGTCTGTCTGTCTGTCTGTCTGTCTGTCTGTCCGCTGCTGGCCTGAGCTGCGTGTTACCTCCGTCCGTCCCCATCCCTTTCCTCAGCCTCCAGCCAAACAAAGGTGGGCTACGCTTTTTTTTTTTTCTGCTCCTAAAGGCAGTTGGTGAGCAGCTTTCCTGAAACAATAACTCTCTTATTGAGAACAAATGTTGACATTTGCAGGGAGAGAGGAAAAAAGCAGCCCAGGAAGTGTAAAGTGGAAAGCGACCCTCTTCCTATTTGACGACAGCGCCAATTCCTCCGGTGTCCCACCTGAGATTAAAGCCCGAATTTCAATAAATCAGCTCTAATGAAACCTCTGGCCCCGAAGAAGGAAGGGTTTGCCTTTCCCGCTCCGAAATGAGCAGAGAAACCAGGAGCGGGGGGTGGGGAGAAGAAGGAGTAAATATAGAAGGGGGTGTGAGATTTTAATCCCAGCGGGCTCATTAGCATCGTTATGAAATAAAGCATACACGGAGTAATGTATTTTATCGTTCATCCCTCTTTCTTGCTACACTGAAATAATCACATTGTTTTTGCCAACAATCTAGCAAGGCTACACTTTCCTCCTGCTTTCAATTTTGATTACTAAATCTCAAATGATGTTGAATATGCAGTTCTCGCCCATTAGTTTCTTGTTTAAAAAAATAAATTCATATGCCAAATCATTTCAATGGCGCCCATCTGCATCCATGAACCGTTTGTGAATTTCTCAGAGGATGAGAGAAGTCCATTGGGTTTTACATACATAGTGAATACTTGAAAGCGAGTTTTCCAAGTCTTTCTACTTTTCTTTCCAGAAAGAAATCCAGGTCTAAATACTAGCAAGGGTGGGTAAATTATGGAAATCTTTTATAAGTCTTTGGGCGTATAAACATCAAAGGAATGTCATTAGCCTTTTTTAATCTCTGCCACAGCTTTTGGTTTTTACCAATTGAAATGTACACTTTGTGTCCAACAGAGACCTGGGACATATAACATGGGTGGTGGGGGCTCATGGAGTAGGAGCAAGAGTGGGGGAAAGAAAGTTCAGGCATCTCTCCTGACATAAAAATCCCCCCCGTAAAGCCTTCCTGGACTGCACAGTACAGACGGTCAAGGGTGATTATAGTAAATATTTGCAATCTACATCATATGCTAAACTGGAGGGAAAAGAATTAATTACTTCTTAGCTGTTTGCCTAATTGTACTACACACTGCATGCAGATAAAATTGCATTCTACCTCAATGAAAAAGAGGATGTTACAGGAGCAAAGAAGCATCATTCCACAAACACTATAGGAGTATGAGTAGGCCTCCAGCTGGAAAGACCTTCAGTGCTTTATATTTAGCAAGACAGATCCCAGAGTATTCCAGGATAACGTTATTAATTTCTGCCCTTTCAGCTGAAAAACACATGCATTTTCTCAGTCAGTTAGATGTCTTTATAGGGGTAAATTACAAAGGGGGGCGAGGGGGGGTGTGCAAGGGAAGATGGGTCATGGGAATTGTGTATATGCATTCAAGAAAAACAGCTTTCTTTCCCCCTGTTTAATATAATCACTACATATTTACGGACTCCAGACTAGCAGAGCTCTTTATCCAGTTAACCTTCCCAAGGCTGATGCCTGAAGTATCTAAGATCACTTTCAAATGCCCTTTCTAACAAGACCTGAGCAAGAGGCCACTAATTTTCACTGAACAAAAAGCCACTGGAGAGAGATCCGTTTGTCAATATCAACTGGTCCAGCAATTTCCCATCTTCAGACACATCAGCCTATCTGAGCTGGCAGATGTTTAGACAAGATTTTATAAATTGTTCAATATCAGACCATAATGAACCCCAACTGACCATTCCAAAGCAGCTAAAAGCATTCAGGATCTCCCCTGCTGGGATCTAATAATGCTCTCACGCTGGAACATTATTAATCATGGAATAAAATAGATGAGCCTCTTGAAAAATAAGTGTATGATTGATTAAAGGGCAATCTAAGAAGCTATTATTCTTGTTTTATAACCGTAAGTTATATTCACTCAATTTATCTTTTGGGGAAAATAAATGATTGTTCATTTCTTTTCTCAAATTATATTATATGAAGATTCCCATTATTTTACTAAAAATTGAAATTATGAGTTGGCTAATTTGATGATTCTAATCAGAGTAGGTTTCCAATGTAACTGTAAAGGTATACTTTACCAATATAAAGAGGGAAAACCATAAAAAAAACTCAAAGAGGTATTGGACTTTTAATCTTTTTTTTTTTTTTTCTCCCCTGGCATATTTTAGCCAGAAGCCAAAAAGAAGTAATTAGAAGTAAGTCATAGCTGATAATATTTTTTTCCCCTAGAAATAGTGAATTTAAAGAATAACTCAAATAAAGAGCTACTTCATACCCAGTATAAATAGTTTATAAAAAAGATGCATATATTCCCATCACCCTTTTATGCATATTCATGTATATATACAAATATGTATTTGTACCTATAAGTGTATTTAAAGCTTAAGTATAACGGAACAAGCCAAAAGGAATTAATTTATGCAAAGTATATATTTGCAGCATGTATAAATTGCTTACTCATTTCCTGATCTGAGCTTTACTAGTGAAATAAGAAATTTCCTCCTTTTCTAATTAATAAATTAGTATTTTGAGGGAAATGAACGAAAAACACAGCATTGTTGCAGACTAGTCTGTTTTTATTTACAATTAGAGATATAAATTAGTAAAGAATTCTTGTTAAACAACCAAAGATTGTATAACCATCAACGTTTCAAATAAAAACCAGGCAAAATTTATTTACAAAAAGTTCAGATTCCATTGCAATACAACTTGCATAAATTACTAGAAGCTTTATATCGTTACAAAAATAAATATCAAATTTGTTTCCACTTTGTAAGGACTCAAGTTCTCCAATCACGTCTTTATTATCTCTACTGTATACATCTTTTACAAATAAATTTTACAATAAATCCTATCACACCTATTGAATAGATACCGTGGCAATGAAGTGATCAATTCAAGATATCCTGAGAAAAACAGATCTGTTTTCAAAAGTCACACATACATTGGGGAAACTATACTATACCAGCAAACTCACATATGTCCAACAAAATTCTGATTTAATAATTAGATTCTGAAGATTTAATAGTGCTCTGTGGTCTTCTTTTATACAGTGGCACCAGATGTGATCCGGATTTAGAGATTTGTTATATATATTAGCTCGGGGAGAGATGATGGCTTGCTGACTTTTTTCAAAGCAATTGTGACACCTACCTGTGGACCAAGGAAAAAACCAGATCATCCAAAAATCCTTCAATTAAACTCTAACACCACTAAACGGGGTGGGCGGGAAAGGAAGTAAGGCAAAATTCTTACTCGTCTAATTTCTTTTAACAAAAATAAAAGTTAGTTGATAAAAATATCTGCAGGGCGATTTTTTTTGTTGTTGTTATTTAGCTTTAAATAGTGGAAGTATTCAGAGTGCCTTTGCTAGCTAGGCAAGAGCCAAGTCACAGGTTAAGCATACCTTGCTTAAGATTCATGTCGGTTTCTTACAGTTGTCCCTTTTCATTTTAAATACTCAGTCACTTCGTGAAGCCCCCCTCAGGATGTACAATTTTAGCACTGCCACGTGAGCACAAGCACTCTGTTTTTAAATAATAATACCTTCAAAGGTATTTTTTTCCCCCCAAAGATTTCTTTCCGTAACTTTTAAGTAGGCCCTACGGCTTTGCCTTACACAAGCGAAGAGTATGCAAAGTGAGGGAACTGTCTAGCCTGGCTTGAAAATTAAGACAAAGCCAAGAAAGAAAAGTCGTCATAAGAGGTTTCCGAAAACAACAGAAAAAACAATATTTTACTTTGTGACCAAACTCAAGAAATGAAGGAAGAAATTAACGTTAAGCAAGTCTAGAACTGTGCAGCACGTCTCAGACCTGATGCCAAATGACCAGTGTAATAGAAAATGTTCTCACTTACTTGCATTGCTGTGTGATTGCACTTCTATAGGTATGGTTGTACTCCTACTGTGCAGACTTCAGTGGGATCTGTCAAAATATAACCGTCAGTTAGTCACAGGACACAGCCAGCTAACTAGATTATACAGTCTGTGTAGGTCTCAGCCCTCAGTGGTGCAGAATTCGTAGCTGGGTCTTTTAAAAGACTAGCCAATATTTTATATTTGCCTGTATGTAGAGTAGTTTTTGTAGAATAAGATGACAACCATATTAGTGCAAAACTATTTCGGAAAAAAAAAAAAAAACAAACCCCAAACAAACCGAGAAGCAACCAGTTACAAAAAATGTCACGCTCCACGTAACTTCACGTCCAAGGTCAGCAATTATCTGAACCCAAAGCTGAAAAAAAACCCCGTGAGAATACTGGAGACAAAGAGAGTCAAACCAGTTTGTCAGGAAAAAAAAATTACAGGCAATGACACCGATGCTCTCCGGATAGCTTTGTGTGTAGTTTTCCTTTTTTAAAAACATTACTTTTCAAAGCTGCATCTGCAGCCTGTGAGACTGATCTAAAAGTCGTCTTTCACGTTTCCTCTCGATTCTCCTCGCGATTCTTAGGGGCAGGTACCGATACGACGGCGACATGCCGGTTTTAATCCCCAAGAGATATTAGTGCCCATTTTCGCTCTGGTAGCGGTGCCACCGAGCTAGCTCAGTTTTTTCCACAAAAGGTTTCAGTGTTTACAGCCCATAGGGGACATCTGCGGGTCGGGGAAGGAGGACGAGGGAGAAAAGGGAAGAAAGCGGAAGAAACAAGTCACCTACCTTTCTTAGAGTCATAGCTAGAGGGCCTGTAATGCTGTTCTAGCTGGTTAGTGATCGTTTTCAAAGAGTCACTGCTCTGTTTGTGGACAGAGCTGGCATTTAGGACAGTCTGACTTAGTCCCTCGTTTGATGCCACTGCTGCGGAGTTGTATCTCAGGATTCCCTGGCTCTGCAGAGCGTTAAAGTTCCCATAGTTTGTATAATTGCTATAAAAAGGTGAGGTGTAATAAATATGCCTCCCCAGGAGGGAGGAGGGCGAGTAGGCAGCGCTGTGCGGGGCGGAGGCGGGGGTGGCCGAGGAGAGCGGCGCAGGCGGGCAGCCTTGGCCCAGGGTCTGACTCTTGAGGTCCGAGGTGGCGATTTCGGCCAGAGACCAGAGCTTGGGCTTGCTGGCCGGCGTCGGGGGGCCGGGGGAGGCGCGGGGGCCCAGCGCCGCCTTGCTAGCGCTGCGGGCGGCGTCGGCGTGCGGGTGGCCGAGGAGCGGGGCCTCCACGGCCGCCAGCGGCGAGGAGGTAGCGGGCTTGGCCGGCCGGTCGCGCTCCCCGCCGCCGCCGTCATCCTCCTCGATGTCCTCCTCCTCGTCCTCGTCCTCGTCCTCTTCCTCCTCCTCGATGTCCTCGTACTTGTCTTTGCACTCCGAGCCCGACTCGCAGAGGGGGTCTCCCGCTCGGCAGGGCAGCTTCTCGCCGTCCGACTCGGCGGAGCAGGAGTGGTCCGTCAGCGAGTCGACTTGCAAGCTGATCCCTGCGGGGGCCCGCCGGGCACAGAGAGGCAGTCAGGAGGGGCGGCAAAACAGAGCGGGAGAGAAGCGAGCCCGGCCACCACCGCGCCACCGCTGCGGCCGGGCAGACTCAAGGCATCCCGGCCTTTTCCCGTTCCGGGGAGCATCCATCCCCCACGGGCTGGCTCCTCCGCGGCGCCTCCCGCACCTCCCCGCCTAGCCCTTCACGGCGTCCCCAGCCACCCCCCGCCCGCCTCGGCCGCAGGCACTGACCGGCTACAAGCGACCGGAGCAGCCGGAGGCGACGGGACGGGACAGGTTTGGGGGTGGCCTTTGTTAAACGCGGCGCCACCGCTCATACCCAGCTGCCCCGGTCCAGGGGGACTCGAAGGGGTGGGATGGAGCCACCCCTCTGGGGCTGCAGTCACCCCGCGCCTACCTTCGTCCTCCGCGGAGGTTTCGTTGCTCTCGGGCATCTTCTCGGGACTCTCCTCCTTACTCCTTGCGCCATCGCCTTCGTCTTCGTCCTCGTCCTCACTCTTGTTCCGCGGGGCCCAGGTCATCTTGTTCTCCTTCTTGAGCCGCCGGCGGGCGTTGGCGAACCAGGTGGAGACCTGGGTGAGGGTCATCTTGGTGATGATGGCCAGCATGATCTTCTCGCCCTTGGTGGGGTAGGGGTTCTTGCGGTGCTCCTGCAGCCAGGCCTTCAGCGTGGCCGTGGCGTCGCGGGTGGCGTTTTTCCTGTACGCGGGGTCGTTGAGCTGGTAGGGGTAGGCAGGGCTGCCGTACGGGTGGTAGCTGATGGCTCCGGTCATCCCCGTTGTATGGGCGTCGTAAGGAGAGCCCTGGACAGAACAAAACGGTGGGGTTGGCAATTTGTTATTGCTGATAGCCATTAGTGAGTTGTCAAGGCGAGATCGGCAGTTATATTTGTATTTCCCCGGGATGGTGTCTTGTATCCATATTCTATGAGGGGGAGTAGCAGCACCCAAAGGCCATTAAGTTACAATTCCCCCCCTCCTTCCTCCGCCCAGCACACAGACACAGGCACACGCGCTTAAAATCGGCGATGTTTTAATCTTTCTGACTAATTTCAGCTCCTTGTAATTGAATATTTCCCAATATAATTTTTGAACCGCGTAGACATTTTAAAGGCCCTACAGGTAGTGTCTTGATATCAACATTTCTCTCAAAGGTTCAAAAGATGTTTCCTTTTTTGCTATAGAAAATACAACAAAGCCGCCACTTAGCAATTCACTGCACTAATGCATTGCAAATCCAATTTGCAAATCAGAAGATATGCACCGTTTCGAATTGTTCAAATGCGATGTAATTAGCATTTTAATTCGCTCTTTAACGTTTAAATTGCGCTTATTTAAGTCTGCATAATGCAAGAAAAGTTAAAGATATCGCTAAGAAACTCGCTAACTTTCAGCACGTCTCTGAACCCCGCAGATCGGAGAGTCGTAGGCTCAACATCGCCCAATATCCCGCACAGTTCACAACCTCGCTGCAACTTCCAGCCACTCGCCTACTGCTTCTCAACAGGAAAAACAAGAGAGACCCTCAGATCTTTTATACCACCTCGAATAAAGACTGCACGACAATTTATGCACTGTATTATGAACAGACGGGAAGCAAGTAGTTTCCCTGTCACTTTGCAGAGAGAGCGAACTACCCCGCTGCCATCCTCTCTCCTAGGGTATCGACAGAGTCTCTACTCTCAAATTCCGGGCACAGGTCTTTGTGTGTACGGACTAGATATGTGTCTGACTCTTTCTGTGTGTGCGTGTTTATAAAACTATATCAGCATCTAGACGTGCAGTTTATTTATATAGTTTATGGTTTTATTTATATACTTTATGCACAGAACACACACAACACGCAATTGCAACTGCTCCTTAAACTAATAAGAAGAAAGTGAAATCCGAAACTGCGGCCACTACGACCATCTTGGGCTTAAGCGATCGCAAACAGATGCTCCTTTTCATTCCCAAAATCCAGTTAAACCATTAGCACAAAACACACTGAAAGTAAATAAACCACACGGGAATAAAACCCCCAGCTCCTCTAAACACCGACTTGAAAAAGAGAGAGAAAAAAAATTAGGGAAAAAAAAAAAAGAAAAGAAAAAGAAACCCTCCCCTGTGCTATCACAGCGAAAAGAAAATACATATATATATAAAAAAAAAAAAAAAAAAAAAAAAAAAGAAAAGAAGAAAGCAGGGGACAAATACACACGCGGAAACGGGGGGGAAAATGAAAGCATCCAACCCAACTGACTGAGACCATCCGTATTTCCTTAACCAAAGTGCTCTCCCGGTTCCTCAAACCTCGCGGAGAGCCCGGGACCCAGGCCTGCCGGCACCGCGCTTGACTGGGACGCGAAGCAGCGCTCCAGCCCCGGCCCCGACCCCAGCCCCGGCCCGCCGCTCCGCTCGCCTACGCTCCGCTCCGCTCGGCTCCGTTCCGCTCCGTTCCGCTCGTCCCCGGCCGAGCTGCGGGGCGGCGCGGAGCGATGCGCGGCCGGCGCCGGCAGCGCCGAGGCGGCGGCGGTGCGGGGCTCCCGGTTGTGCGGCGTGGTGTCGGGGGCTGATGGTGAGTGTGTGAGGAGAAAGGCTGAAGATGATGAGGATGAGAATGCGGATGCTAATGAAGAAGGAGAGGGTTTCTCTTCGGTAGTTACCATGTAGGAGGGGAATCCCGTGGCGGGGTCTGTGGAGTACTGGAGCGGGCTGGTGAAGCCTGTGGCCGCCGCCTGAGCGGTGAAAGCTGCCGATCCCGGGTAAGGGCTGAACGCCGATCCCGACGAAGACCTGGCCAGCTCCTCGCTCCTGGGGGCCGCCAGCGCCGACGCCCCGTACGCCGGGCAGGAGTACAGAGCCAGCGAGCCGGGGGGCTGGTAGAGGTAACCCTGAGGATAGGACATGGCTTGCACTGGCGTGCACAGGAGCAGGGAGGGGGCGAGGGTGACCGGCCCTGCTGCTGCCGCTGCTCCTGGCGCTGCTTTCGTGCTCTCCCTCTCTCCCGCCCGCCCTCCCGCTCCCTCCCTCCCGCCCTCCCTCCCTCTTTCTCCCTCCCTCCCTCCTTCTCTCTCTCTCTCTCTCTCTCTCTCTCTCTCTCTCTCTCTCTCTCTCTCTCTCTCTCTGTCTTTCTCTCTCCCTCCCTCCCTCCCCCCCCCCCCCCCCCACCCCCCCGGTTGGCTCTGTGCAGTTATGTAGAGAATCAAAATTGTTGTAGGCTCCCCACCATGCGCACACGATCAGAATTAAAGAAAAAAAAAAAAAAAACAAACAGGAGGGGGGAAAAAATAAGAACCCCCGAAATGGAAAATTAGTAGGAAAGGTCAGAAATCTATCCGAGAAGGGACGGGCATCTGGGGGAGATGGAAGCACAGAGGGTTAATAAAAAAGAAAGGGAAAGAAACAGAATGAGAGAGGAGGACGGGAGGGGCGGGGGGGAGAGAGAGAAGCGAGCCCCCGAAATCAGAAAAGTGGCTGCTGCATATGGAGTTCTCCTAGTCAGCCAGCCAGCTCCCCCAGCGCCTGCGAGCCTGTATTTTGGGGGAAGTATAGAGTCTGGAGTGAAGAGTTGAGGGAAGCAGCACTCGAGTTTCTGAGGGACATTGGAAAACAGAGCTGTCCGTCACGGGCGCTCATCTGCATAGCCCGGCGGGCCCGCCCCCTCCCGCTCCGGCCCCGGCCCCGGCTCCGTCTCCTCCCGCGGCCGGCAGGCAGGCAGGGAAGGCAGACAGCAAAGGCAGCCAGGGAAGGCAGGCTTTGTAATGCAAGGCAGCCTCTCCGACTGCGAGCACGCTGCTGAAGCCAAGCGATGATACTGTTCATCAGCTTCTCTCCGGACGCGCGGAGCCATGAATACTCTTCCGCACTCTCTCCACTGCACAGCTTCCATCCCTCTTTCTATATCCACAGGGGCAACGGAGAAGAACGTGAATAACAGAGATCTGCATCCCCTCCCGCACGCACTCTCCGAAGCGCTGCAGGCGCGCACACGCGTGTGAAATGTGTGCGTTCGCACGCGTGTGTGCGCGCAGGGCCAGGCGCAAGGGGCCGGGCAGGGCTCAAGGGGAGAGCGAGCACTTGGTAAAAGTACTGCCCTATATGGTAGAGAGAAGAGCAACTGCTCTAATCGGCAGATCCAGGATCGCACTGTTCCTGGCAGCTTGAACTTCACAGTTTTATAAGTTGCCACAAACAGTCAAGATCTAGTCATGCAACGCGTTTGCACATGAAGGAAAAATAAATCCCCCCATCTTTTTTTTTTCAGTTCTATTCTTCCTTCGCTGATGCGTGGGGAAGAGGCCTGGGTGACTCCTTCCGGGGGGCTATCTGCCTTCTCCCCCCATCGCTTCCTCCTTTTGGAAGATCAGATAGATCTCTTGGAATATAGTCTCTATGTAATTAATTTCTTCTGCCCTCTCCCCTCGGCCCTGGACACTTTCCAACCAGTGCCAGCGCTGCTCCGGCCCGGGCGCAGGAGGACGAGGCGGACACACCGCTCTTGTCTCCTCAGTGCAAGCTTAAATACACACATCTATGTGCACGTACATTTCTTTAATGGTTTGTCCAGAAGGTCTCTTCAGAAGCCGGCGGCGAGCTGTGCGCGCACAGGCTCTGCCCTTTGCCTCTCGGGACGGGTCGCGATGCCGGCGGTCCCCTTTGTCGCGGTCCCCATACCCGCGGTGGAGCCGGGGCTCCCCTCCCCCGGTACTCCTTCAGTCCTACAGCCCCGGGGCACGGCGCTGGGCCCTGCCTGTCCCACCAAGCCGCTGCAGGGAGCCGAGACGTGCTAGGCCGCTCCGCGCATCCTGGTCCGCACCTGCGCCGCCTCAACTCCGCCGCCGTCCGTGCGGAGCTGGACCAGGGTCGGCCCGGCAGGTAGGGACGGGGCTGCAGGACTGCAAGCCACCGTGCTTCCCACAAGCAACTTCACCTGCAACCTTCAGCAAGTTACCAGCCCGGAACGTTAATATTGTTTCAGTCCTCAGGAAAAAAAAAAAAATAAAGTTAATGAAACTGTGTTTTATATTCAACATATATGAGTGCGCACTTATTCCATACTTAAAAAATTGAAGTTGCTTGACATTTATGGCCGAGTTCTTCAAGTACTTTCAGGTCATGTAGGATGGAGGCGATGCCGGGGAATCGGCTGGCCGCCGGCAGGAGGGGAGATGGCAGTAGCTGAGAAAATGCGGGTGTGCAGAGCAGCCTATTGTTAATCAATTAAACATGCAGCTGATAAAAAAAAAAAAATACACTTGAAGAAGCCGTTTCAATAGCTTGGCGCACAGAGAGGGGAATATGCCGTGCTGGAACTACGGTCAAACCTAGGGATGTGTAAAGTGTTTGAAGCAATCAGAGCTTTCCGCTTTCTTTTTCTATCTCAGTTTTTATTTCTCTCCTTTACTCTCCTTCTTTTCTGTGAAACCCACATACCAGTTTACCCCTGCCGCTATAAGCAGCAGCAGAGATCTGGCCACCAGACATACCGAATTAATTCCTATCCAGATCTATCATCTGGCCTGTAGAAGAGGCAATCCTTAAAAAAAAAAAGCAGGTGAGGGGGAGGAGGTTAACACCAACAGGTATTTCTTGTCATTAACTCCCGACTTCCTGATAAGAGAGTGATAAACAACTGGTAAACTCAGTGCAACAGATTACAGAAAAGACATTTGCTTCCCTGCTTGGTGATTAATGCGCATATATTAAATAAAAATAGAAACTCTAAAAACAAGGGCTTTATATAAAACATATTCATATTTCAGTATTTCTATGGAATAATCGATATCACGCGACTACATCTGAATAGTCAATTGCTGCGTTCCGCAGACCGATTTCTAAGTATATGAGCTCTGCTTCTGAAAGGAGCAGCAGCTGGAGAGACGAGAATGCAAAATTAATTATAACATTATAAAGTCATACATGAATCTCTCTAAGCCAACCTGCATGCTTTGCAAAATGTACTATACTCTCTGCATTTTTATTTGGGACGCTGTTCTTTTTCCAGGAGAAGTGGTGTTTATCTTCGCGAATTGATTGCTTTTAGTTCTTCCTCTTTAATAATTAGTGGAACAATACAGATTGGGAATACAATGGCCGTTGTGTTTACATTATAACAGGGGATTAATGCTATTAAGTGAGTGTTACAGTTATGACCTGGGAAGAGTACTTAAATAAATACCGTGATCCCAGGAGAACTGATGTAATTCAGTTCGGAGTGTGTGGAGATACGCGCAGACACACGCACACACGAGAGATACAAATCTCCATACATATCTACACGTATAGACATATGCTACACACGTTAGGTCTACGTGGCCATCCGTGTAAAATATAGGTACTGGTTTTGCCTCCATCTGCATGCCTTTCGTCTACGAGAATAAATTTTTGTGATTTTGGTGTGAGGAATGTTTAAATCAGGAATATTACTCCCCTTCCTCCAGACACATAGAGCAACAGATTATATTTCTGATCTTTTAATTTGTGCAGTCCAAAATTATTGTTTCATATACAGAAACAGGGTAATTTCGCAATCAGAGATTAATGAAGTAAAATATTATCATTTCAAAGACAAGTTCTTGCGTTGATTTGATTTGCATAATTTTTGTATGGCTGCAGAAAGGAATGGATTTAGCCACTGCAAGGAGCCGGTATGCATTTTATTACAAGTACACCACTAATTTGACTCTGCACAATGTGAAGGACTAATAGCTAGTGGGGTCATTTAAATATAGGTGGCGAAGGCTTTGCAATACACAAACCAGAAAACTGTTTCAATAACGTTTCTAAACAGCGATCAGTGTAGGTGTCTGTATATAACTTCTTCTCGGAGTTATCTCTGCTTGATTTGAATGCCTTTCGCAGGGAAGAGGTTTTTCACTCGCTTGACTCCACCGCCGAAATCTAATTTTCCCACAGTACTACCCGTTACTAATACAAAGCCGTCTAACTTGCGCTGTTAA
The DNA here is from genome assembly GCF_049639895.1 of Pseudopodoces humilis. Classification (NCBI taxonomy): domain Eukaryota; kingdom Metazoa; phylum Chordata; class Aves; order Passeriformes; family Paridae; genus Pseudopodoces; species Pseudopodoces humilis. The sequence goes on along the minus strand of NC_142200.1, from coordinate 62,650,263 downwards.
ACACCAGAACAGTATTACGTGCACTTTTTATTGGTAATAACTGTGGCAAATTAACATGCCTACACAGAGACATTAAGACTTTACACACTGTGTTTCGTATTTTAATAATTTATTCATTAGGTCAGCGTTTACCTTTCCAGATTTTAAACTGCGACCTCGCCTTGTCTTCTTTAATTCAGTTTCTTCCAGCAGAGCTGAGAAGGTAGACGAGAGCCCCCTCACCACCCCCTGCTATCGCTCACTGCTGTCCTGGGAGACAGGTTTTGCGTTTTGTCATTTATTAGCTCCATCTCCTTGCAGCAGTGACAGAGGCTGAAGTTTTGGGGCGGGTGGAGTTGAAAGCCCCGTCTGTGCGGATGGGGCTCCTGCTGCCTCTGCCCGACATTCGGGCGTCTGCCCGGGGCCATTCACTGCGGACCCCGCTCCCTTCGGTTTTGCACAAGTGAAGGAAGAAGAAAAAATATAAAAACACAAGCCTCGTTGGGGTGAAGGAGAGGTTTCCCTCCCCGGGAGGGCTCCCTGCGGCCCGGAGAGGCGCACACGCCTGTCACCCGCACAATGCCAATTGCCCAATTGTCGTGACACCGGTCACAGCAACTTTTCAAGCAAAGAGAAGTGGAACTTGGTGGGGTTTGAAGATGTAACACAATGCGCAGCTGAAACAGTTTCCTGTGACATAACCACACAATGGTCTGGGAATGCTTTCTCCTTTCTCTCATGAAATGGGGGACCGCCACTATCTCCTGGAGACAACGACGTTAAATAATAGACTATTGTATTTAAAAATAACAAATGACACACGCACACTGTGCGAGCGGAGTTGCCCGGTTCTCTAGTAAAAGGATCCCACTTTATAGGGCTCCTTCTGAGCGAGGTGCTTTGCGGGAGCGAGCAGTGCGAACGCGGGGAGACGGGGTGAGCTGGGCGAGCCGTTCGTGGAGCTGCTCACAGGGTGAAAGCGAAGAGCGGTGAAAACGACGAGTGAGAGAGGAAAAGAAAGAACTTTTCTTTGGCCGTCTTCGGGATAAGATAGTTAGTTCAAGCCGCGTGTGGGAGGGGGCGCTGTGGCAATGGATTCTCCAGCGCTCCCAAGCACTTGAGGCGAATTGTTCATGGGAGCACCTTCCTTGAGATTTCCTTTAATATTTCGGTCATTACTTTTATTAACACTGTTATCTAACTTCGTCCCATAATACCTGCACTAAAAGGTGGACTGTTCGCCTGAGTTATGGTCACTTGTTTTCCCCTTAGCCCATTTTTTTTTTTTAAATTTTCAGTTCAGGAAGAGTGCAATAGTGCATTTCATTTTTAAAAGACAATGCAAGAAGGGTCTGCCCAGGGTAGATCCGAGAATCTAGGAGACTCTGTATAACACGAAAAGCGCATGAATAGACCCATATGAAATGCAGCTTGCTTGCAGCTTCTTGTTAAAAAAAAAAAAAAAAATCCCGAGGGCATCTGTGGCTTCGATAATTTGCACTAATAACGGGCCATGTCTTTACCAGGATTTACCTTCCTCCTTTTGAAACGTTACTGGGGGAAATGCTTAAAAATAAATAAATAAAAACAAAAAACAAACCAAAGCAGATCTCTAAAAAGCAGATCTGAGGCTTAGGAAATTTTCTTCCCTTATGTCACACTGTTATTAAGATTGTTAGTAATTTTCAGCCTAGGGAAATATAAGCAAATATGTATCCGTAGGTATAAAGATATAAGATAAAAGACCTCAAAAGCTTTCCTGGAGCCTGCTATTTTCACCTGAAAGGCAGACAGCGTTTCTCAGGGAGAAAACAAGTGTATGATCCACAGGTGGGATAGTTCATCATTCTTAAGGAAGAGATGGACAACAAAAAAAGGAAAGGAGTGGAAAGGAGCGGAAAGGAGCGGAAAGGAGCGGAAAGGAAAGAAAAGAAAAGAAAAGGAAAGGAAAGAAAAGAAAAGAAAAGAAAAGAAAAGAAAAGAAAAGAAAAGAAAAGAAAAGAAAAGAAAAGAAAAGAAAAGAAAAGAAAAGAAAAAAAAAGAAAAGAAAAGAAAAGAAAAGAAAAGAAAAGAAAAGAAAAGAAAAGAAAAGAAAAGAAAAGAAAAGAAAAGAAAAGAAAAGAAAAGAAAGAAAAGAAGTCACACTATTTAGTTTCTGGACGAGCAATCCATGCAGTGAGGGCAGGGGTGCGGAGGTCCCGCCGCTGCCCAGCGGAGTCTCTCGGGCCGGCTGTCGCCGCCTGCGCGGAGCCGCGGCTGCTCCTTGCAGCACCTCGGTGTGTTTCGGTGCCGGGCTGGGCTGGACCACCTCCCTCCACGGGCGGAAGGGAGAGGATGAGGGCGGGTGCACTCGGGCTCTGCGGGCAGGGCCGGCGGGGCGGTGAGGAGCTGGCTCGGGCGCACAGGCCCCCCTTGGCCCTTCTGCTGCCGGGGGAAGGAGGGCTCCCCATCCCCCATTCCCCATCCCCGGCCCGAGGGAGGATGTAGGCAGGCAGTGCCACGTCTTTGCGTTTCCTACTGGGCCGGGGCCTCGGGAAGGCTGCTCCAGAGGGAGACTGAGTGCCTTCAGAGCCTGGTGCTCTTGCGAGGTGGGTGGTGGTCAGAGTAAAGTGGGACGCTTGAACTGGACAGTAGCTTAATTTTAAGGGCTTATGTTAAAGTGGATTATTTGGCACAGGGATAGTCAACAAGTAGGTTTGGACACTCTGGTAGGCAGGCTCCTGGGAGCGCTTCACCCGGAGCATCTGTGTATAAAAGGAGTTCTCCTACTGGCTCTTCCTCATACTTACGCCAGCTACAGTTGTTTTCGGCAATTTTGAAGCCAGTCTGCCTTTTCCAGCGTTGTTGCCATCATCTGTTTGATCACTGCTTTTAACACTAGAGAGCACCTGCTCACCTGCTTTGTGCTTTTCTCTCGTTCATTCATACGAACGTTCACCTCCATGTGTGTACACGTCTACCTGTGTCCTTCCTTTGTGAACCCACAAACACATTTCTGGGTCAAGCCTACCCACACTCCCAAACCAGAAAGCCTTACTCTCTTCTTTAAATAGCCTTCCTGAACAATGAGACCTTTTTGTATCCCTTTAAAACTAGGTAGTTTCCTTTCTCAGAACAATCAATAATCCTCATTGTATGTTAAAGCATTTTGAGGTTGATGGAGCATTTCCAAAAGTAGACAGAAGAAAAGGACAGAAAACCTGTCATCACAGTCAGGAAAACCATTTCATCTTCATGTACTTAGCAATACCACAATGCATTAAAACAAAATCTATTTTAAACTAATGCATAATTCACAAACATACAGGTAGATTTATGGTAATTTTGAATTTATTTATTTTTCCATTAATGAGCAGAGTCAAGGACAATTGAAGTTTTTATTTTCATAAAATTTAAATGGATATTTCCTTTAAGTCAATATTGAACTCCCAGTGATCCTTTCATTTAATTAAGGAATAACTTCAACTTTTTTTTTTTTTTTTTTTTTTTTGTCTTTATTTTTTACTTTCAAACTTTATTCTGAGTTAGAATCTTTGAATTTGGTGAGGGGGAATATTCTTCATAGTATCAGTCCCTATATATAAAAGTTAAACAAGAACCCCCACAAATATTGCTTTGAATGTTTAAACAAATGCTATCTGCATTTACTCATGTGGTCTCACTGCTTTTCTTGGCTTTGTAGCAACACTGGAGTAGACTGCCAGTCGAACCAAGTTTATAGCCTTCCCTTACATCACGTAAAGGAAAGGCAGGCAGACCATCTGGCCCCTAGATTTTCAACCTAGAACTGTGCAGATTTTAAGTTACTTTGTCTCAGAAAGGCTGGTCATGATTTTATCAATGAGAAGTCTAAACATGTACACGTTTCCTGTCATATATTTGAGCCATTTCTATCACAAAAAAAAAAGTTGTGCTTTCATTCCTTCTGATATCAAAATGACTTAAAGAGTGGCGTGAACTGTTGACTTTGGTCTGTGTTTGACTATGCTCAGCACAAGAGTGGGATCTTGTAGCTAAAATACTGTGTACAGGCTGAATTTTCACTCTAGGGAAGGTTTGGAGAGATTGTATTGTTTTGCTTGTAGCAAGACAACAGTGAAAACAAAAATATTGACTGAGGTCTTCTAAAATATCTATTTTAAACTAATGCCAGTACAAACTTATCAAGAGATTTTCTCCAGTTTTCAAAAAGACATTTTATTTTTAAAGTAAAGGTTCCAGAAATTTAAACGAACAAATCCCTTCATACTTATCAAGAGGCGGGGAATTCTGCTTTATTCAGCCCAGCCTTATAACACATGACCTTTTAATGTATCACTAAAAGGGAAATAGTGGAATGATCCTTTTTTCTTTGCTTGGATGTTCCCCAGTTGTGAGTTAGTGAAGTCTTTGAAGGTTGTGCCTCCTCTGAACTTTTGAACATGGACTTTTAAATTTTGGTGTGAATTTTGTGATGTCATTACCTTTAACACCAGAGGTACACAAAGTTTAAATTTTATTTTGCATGCAAATATACCACCTGATTTTTTAATTTGGGGTCCATTTAGTGAAGTCCATGTACACGAATGACAGGAGGTGATGAGGATGGATGGGAAGAAAAAATCCCAAACAATTGACCAGCAGTTTCCATTATGACATATTTTCTCAAATAATTCTGTCCTGGGATCATCACAATCGTAGTGTTCTGGTCTTTGAATTTTTTACAGCTGTTTGGGTCCAAAACAAAAAGTTTCTCCCTTTCTCTCATGCTTTCCTTCCCCTGCAGCGATTCCTTTACCATCACTTAGTTGAGATTTTCTAGAAAATAATATTGTGCCAGATGCATCATGACTTGGCAATGGTGGACTTGCCTTTGTGACCTTCAAAGGGAATAATCTCACCGGAAGAGCTTTATGAGCTGTTTCTTGTTGTTTGAACTCCAGTCAATAGTCAGACATGTAAAATATCCTTCACTATAGGTTGGTGAGATTTCCTTATAAAGTAGCGAATCTTAATTTTGCGAATGGGCTGTTTTAAGAAATTGTTCAGCACTGTTCTTTCAAGAATGTATGATAGGTCTTTGTATTTGCACAAACACAGTTAATACAATACATGCATTTGCAAATCAGTTAATTTATTTTTAATTTTGCTTTGCTTTATTTCTAGCATCTCTTGTGCTCCAACTGAAATTATGAACCATATCAGATTTATGAGCTCTATCCACTAAAAATATTTCCATGAACTTGATTAAAAATTATGTATAAAGGGAAGAAACATTAATTCTAATCCCTGTCAAAAGTACAGAATATAAAGGAATTTTTTTCCTTTAAATATGCTTGTTTCAAATATGTAACCACAAGAAGAAACAGTACATTTAGTATGCTGTTCTCTTTTTATTATTTACTTGATCTGGTTTTACCTGATTAATGGAATGGTCTCCTTTGGCTCTCTTAAAATAAGAGATGTTGTTTAAAGGGTAAAATAATTTTTAGTCCACTAACACTTGAAGCAGATATGTGACTTTTATTCAGAACTAACCTTTTACTAGTCTTTTGCTTCCTTCCTTTTCCACTTTAGTTGGCCACATGCCAGATTTACTGTTTACCAGATTTACTTTTTAAAAATCACTGCTAAGTGTTTTGGTCAAAGGAACACATAAGCCATGGTTGCAGCTTAGTTTTCAGACTCAGAATAACATTCATAGGAAAAATCTGTGAAGTTTGTTTCGTTTGGTTTTTTTTTTAAGAAGTAAATAATGTTTTTATTGTTATTCAAGATCAGTCTTTCGTATTATGTACGAGATCAAGAGACTCCATACTTCCAGGGGCAGCACAAATGCACAGCTAAAGGAACAGCTCCTAACCTTCACAGTAAACAGGACACATATATGCAAACACCAGTGAGGAGGTATTAATGCTAACAGACTTTTATAGATCTGTTAGCAAGTACAGAAATGTAAATTATGTTTTTCAACTGAAGACTTTCAGTTAGGTCATAAAAACGATGGCAGGCACAGAAGAATCAAAGAAAATGTTAAGAGGTGAAAGGCTGTGGAAGCAATTGACTTTTCCAGCCAAGAGGCAGGACCAAGCGCACAGCAGGACTAATACAGGTGACCACTGAGTGTACACACAGTGTGAAACGTTACACAGAATGAGCCATGAGACAAAGCAAATTAGAGACTTCTCCCAGGTCCATTGGGCCTGCATCTGGTGTTATTACTCTTGCTGGCAGTTTGCTGTTCCCTCTCAAAGAGGCAAAAAAGACTTTTCATTTGCACGGGTATAAATTCACTCTTTCTACCAAGGTAGAACAGGGCGCTAACTACTTCGCTGTAGGATGTCATGAAGTAAACATTGTCACTGTGATTACACTCAGACCTGATTTCCTCATCATTTAGTCTGCTAGGAGAAGAAAATTCAGTAAAGCACATGAAAGCATCAGCAGTAAGGCTGTTCATTACTCTTATTAAAAAATGGATTAAGAATCGCTTCCTTCACAAAGCCCTTGGTTTTAAATTTTTATTACATTTTTCATGTTCAATTATTGATATTTATGTCAAATCTCACTAAAAAAAAATTATTTAGTGTACTTTGGAGCTGATCACTTGATCTTTCTTGGTTCTTTAAAACATGCCTGGGGAGCAACAGGAGAGGAAACTCATCTGAGGGACCAGAGGTTGTATTACACACCAAGAGAATCATAGAATTGTTGGGTTGAAAGGGACCTTAAAGAAAGGGATCTAGTTCCAAGCCCTCTGCCATAGTGAGGGACACCTTCCACTAAACCAGTCTGCTCGAAGCCCCATCTAACCTGGCCTTGAACACTTGCAGTGATGGGACATCCACAAGCCAGAGAAGGTAGATTGTTGCTTTGCCTCATACACTTGAAAATTCTATACTTTTAAACATTATGTTTTTATTGAATTCCACAATTAAAAATTCCATTTCTATTGCTCAAGTTATTCCAGGTGATATATAAGCTCTAGATTTTGTCAGAATAATATAAAACAACTTCAACCAAATAAGATATATATAATAATAAAGAGTTTCAAGCATTCCCTATTTCATCCTGCATATAGGAGCTGTATATAAAATGTAAAATTCACACCAAATTTTGAAATAAAGCTCAAAACCAATATAAAACCAGAGCACACTTTACAAATCAGAAATGTGTACTCTCTGGACCAGCAAGAGGGATTCAAGGTAAGCTTACCAGGACAAAATCAGTCTCAGCTCACACCTCCCTCATTTCCATTTGACTAAATTGATTTCTTGTGGGAGTCTGAAGGTGACTGTGATAATCACCAAGGGTTCAAGCCTGTAGGCTGCACTGGGGTGGGCACTGCCCCCACTGTGTAGAGCCAAATGCTGTGTAGGGATTAGGGCCATGAACACTGGTCTGATGGGTGTACTGCCCATGGACACACATAGGGGACCACGGGGCTGCCGTTTGATCAGCTGGCTGGGGAAGCTGGTATGGTGGCAAGTCAGAAACAAAACACTACAAGGGCTAAATTCCTGTGGTTAAGATCTGTCTGAAGAAGCTGCACCAGAAGCTTGGCCTTGATTTTAGGGAGTATTTTGGCATTGCTTCAAGAGGACTTCTGGGCCTCAAAGACATTTTCAAAGTTGTTTCAAATAGTTGCTCTCTCAGAGAACAGCTATGTTGCAAATGGCATTTTACTGTAAAGGTTGTTCTGGGAAATCCAGGGCTAAGAATTATTGCTTTAGCACTAAGAAAATTGGTCAAAATGCTAATTTAAAACAGAATTATAAAAGACCTAGCTGAAAATAATATGATGGAGACAGATCGCCGTGGCTTCTGTAAAAGAAATCTGTGCCTCTGTAAGACATTCACATTCTTTGTTCACATTAATTATTGGGTGTGATAACAAGAGAGTGAATACAAGAAGTTTGGAAGACATGATTTATTCGGACTTTCACAAAAGATGACAAAGTTCATCCTGTAAATCTCATGAAATAGCTAGGCTCAGTAAATAGACATGGACTTTCTTATCAACAGGTCTATCCACTCATGAATTCTTGCTGTTCTCAGTGTGGCAAGAGCTAAGAAACTTAGGAAATTTTCAAAACCCATATCACCTTTGTGATGGTACCTTAGCCAGCAGAGCAAAATATTCCATCTAAAGGTGCAACACTGATTTACACAGAGATATATTAATTGCACTACTATTATTTGTACCTAATTTTTATGGCTATAATAAGTCTGATTGTTCCTCTGAACAAAAATTACCTGTTTTTTTTTTTTTTCCTAACCAGTTTCTATCTTTTCAATCTGTCATCATACAAGCTTTTCGATGTCTAGAATAATTTTATCCATCTGCCTCTGCTTTTGTTAGCGACTTCAGCAACTAATTACAGTTTTGGGCAAAGAAAGTCTTTGTTCAAGATCCTCATTCTTTATACAGCAGCGCCAGAACGCCCAGAACACAAGACTTCCCATAGCTCTTCCAGGAAAAAAAATGACAAAGACCAAACTTGGTATTCCTATGATGTTAAAAAGCCTTCAAAAGGTCAAAATGAGAAAGAGAAGGAGAGAAAAAGAGAGGAAGAGAAGGAGGGAAACAGAGAGAAGAGTGAGAGAGCTTTCCAGTAAATTCTGTTTTTCAGATAAAAAAAAAAAAAGGAGGAAGATAACACTGATTTAACAAAAAGTATATTTGTCCTCCAGAGAAACACTAGAAAAAACAGAAGTCCCCCATACGAATTCATCAGCACCAGAGGACTCAGTGAATAAGAAACAGAGCAGACACTTTTAATCTCAGGGACATCAAACTGATTTAACCTGTTTTCTTTTCCAGCATCCTGGTACCTGCTGTGATCCATATTCATCCAGCATTACTAAATAGGGACAGCATAAACCTAACCCATGTTGACACACTCACACAGCATTTTTCCCTGTGACCTAGAATTGTGCTTACCTGGTACTTTGGGAGGCTGTGTAGATTGAAAAGCAAAGTAACTTTGTTCCTGAGGTGTGATACCAAAACTAATAAATGCAGTTGACAGCTGAAGACGGGGCATCTGTATGGCACAGCAGCAGGACATATGGCTCAGCATTTTGGGTCAGCATTAGCTCAAGGCTCTCTTCCTCCAGAACAGTTTGATGGGTTTGTACATTTCTGGGATGTTCGTGAGTTTGTGAAAATACCCTGTAGGCTCTGTTTTCCCTAAACGCCATGAGTTCTCCTTTTCTGCTTAACCTCTCAGATCTTCATCCTGTTCAAGAGAGTCCTTAGTCTGCAGAGGGAGTGCTGCATTGTTGCATGTTCTTCACCTTGCTCTCAAAATAATTATGTTTCTTTAATAATTGAAATCCACTAGTGATGATGACTCTGGCTTTGTTTTCTCTCTAAATTCCAAAGAGGGAACTTTTGTCATCCCTATGAAAATCTATGGAATAAAAACTACTAAAATATGCTGAGGACCTCTGTAAAACAATCATTGAAATCATTGTACCTGAAGTGATCAGGTGTCATCCACAGCTAACATAATCTAAGTTACAAGTAGGGACATATTTTCTGCCAGCACAGACTTTGACCCATAATTACTCTGTGGAGGTATTTGTGTGGAGATCACAGGATGTTTTGTCCTGGAGTGTCTGGTACACAGGCATCTAAGAAGGACTGGGCAAAAGGAGAAGAGAAGGAATGCAAAAGAAAATGTGAAATAATAAAAGGCAACAAAAACCATTCATGACATATCTGTTTCCAATTTAATTCTTAACAGATCTGGGTTTCTGGTAGGCTTTTCTGGTTATGACTAAACAAACTTTTTGGGAGCACTTCTGGTCTGCATGGCCAGAAAATGTTCAGTGCTTACATGTCTTTTGGCTCTTAATGTTTGCTTGTTTGTGAAAAATTTCAGCTGATTTTTTTTCTTTTCAACAGAGATATACTAAAAGATTTGGCAAAATTGTGTTAATTTTGTTGAGTGTTTCGCCTTGAAAAGAACCTCATAATTCTTTTAAAGAATCAAATATTTCCTTTTGACGTTATTTTAAGTCAAGCATTTCAATTATTTAATTTGAAATAACATTCCATTTTGAAATTTCCTTTCAATTTTTTTGAGAAAAACAGTTTTAAAAGTTTTTTGAAGCCACATAAAATATTTTGGGTTGCATCACTTTTGAAATGTTTCATGAAACTATAAAACAAAAAATAGTTTTCAATTTGATCAGAAAGAAACACTTTATTTTTTGTTTTATTTTTTTCCTGAACTACCAATGAACCAAAATTCATTTTTCTTCCTATTTGACCTACTGAAACTAAATGAAGAATTATTAAGATGTTAACCAATGTATTTTTCCCAATTTTTCAAATACATTTTAGGGGCTGTTTCATGTCACAGATGAAATTCAATAACTGTTTCACAGTGTTTCTATCATTTATGTATCTCTAGTGCTGAGGAACAAGACGGGGGTGGGTCACTTTGGGTTCCACATCTTGTGAGAAGACAGACAAAGCTTTGATGATGATCTAGACCGTTTTTCCTTCCTGCAAGCAATCTGAGGAGACCAAAGGGTCTTTAAAAGCGCAAAGACAATTTGTACAGAATAGAAATGAGAACATTTGACTTTATAAATAAAGAAACAGTTTCTCTCTCCGTGAGGACTAAGTATACATATATATAAAAGAAGTTTATAAACAGCTTCACTGCTCTTCCTCTGTGTGTTGCTCAGTGGATACTTGTTTCCAGGTTTGGTTTCAGTCAATTTAGTAACTTTCTGGGATGCAGCAAGCTCTGTGCAGTCCCCTCTGATCCCTAGGAAGTTTTTTCCTGTCACCAAGGGAGATTGGCTGTGCATGTTTTCTCTGCTCCTTTCATGAACCTCTCTTGAACAGCAGGCTCCCATCTCCTCACTAGGGCTGTCAATCTCTTCTCTTCTCTTCTCCCCACTAGACGCTGAAGAAGCCTGGGAGCTCCTCCTATCCTCCTCCTCCCACTCAATCCTCAAGCATGCTCATCTGCTCTCCAGGGAAAGGAGGAATCTCTGCTCCTTCCAGGGGGTCCATCTGACCTAGTCGCTCCCTTTTTAAAGGAACAGAGAACAAAAAGTAAAACAGATGCTGTCCAAAATAAACCTTTTCACGTGCCAGAAGAGAAAATCAGCACATCTCCCAGGCTTGGTTCTCTCAAACCCTCATCATGTGGATGCTTAGGCCCTCCAGCTGTTTGTTTCCCGTGTACGGAGCAATGAGACCCTGTTATGGTAACTTCTGAACAAACTGGCCAAGATCCATCGGAATTTTTTGATCCAAAGCTTTTTACCCATTTCCAGATTGCAGTTTTCTCATTGTGTTTTACACAAGGCATGAAAGCAGAGAGAGTTAATCTGAGTCTGCTTGTTTCTCTTCAGGCTAATGAAAATAGTAAGGGCTGCATGGCCATCGTTGTCTAACATGGCGTGCCTGTGCCTAAAAATCCTTGTGATACCGCGGAGGGACTTTGATAACCCTGCTGAACTTTTTGGTGTACCACCATCCTTTCCTTATTCTCCCCCCAAAATGTGTTAATTGCCACTTCCTCGGTAGCAAGTCCAAGTTGAAACAGCCTGAGAGTATCTCAGTGTCTGTATGGATGCAGGCCAGTAATTTATGGCAGAATTAGAGAGAGAGCAGGGTGAAGTTGAGAAACATTTTCAACATTTTTACTGCTGTATCTCACTGTCTTGCTATGTTCAGGTGTCTTATTTTCCTTCATGGAAGATTAATGGAAGTGACTGATGACGGTTTCATACGGTTTAGGGCCAGAAAGGATTATTAGATCATCTTAGCCTGACATCCCATGCGTTACAGCCCATAAGAGGTACATGCACATGACACGGTGCAGTGCCGTGCAGAGATACACATGCTACCTCTGAACAAATTAGCTCAGCTACAGGAAGCAATAAAGCTGCATTAGACTGGGAGCAGTGCTGAAAGCGCTACAGCTAACCGAGTCCAGGCACGGCAGCTCCCAGCTGTGCTCTCTCCAGGACCCAAACTCTCGATGCCAGACATGGCTCAGATGCCTCTAATAAATTTCCTCTACCCAGCAAACTATTTAGATTTAAACTTTTCTGGTTTTAGGGATGCTAAGCTGCGTTTCACAGGAGAGATGAGGACCATGGCACTGCTGACTGGAGGGGATTTCTCCACCAATGCTCCTCACACTATCACTACGAGGAAAGCAAAACCTCATTAAATCTCTGCCAGGTCAGAGGCTGATGACCCACAGCAGCACAGCTCAGCTTTGTGTGCTGGGTGACCCCTGTCACAGGCTATCTCTACCCACAGTCTGTGTGGAGGAAGCTGGCAGCCCAGCTTTTTGGCTTAGAGTCCTGTTTAACTAATCTCACTGCCAGTGCTTGACAGCTAAGGCAGTGTGTGGAGACAAGACCACCTCTCTGCTTCCACTCAATTATTCTTGTTTTATAAGACTGTGGATCATGTCAAGTCTATTTTTATTTTTTTCCATACACTTGCACTGCTAGTAGGGGTGGTTAACCCACAGTATCTTTAAATTGATCCTTTTGCTGTAGTTTTCTAAAGCAGAACTCCTCAGTGTATAGGCACAATTTTCATTCTTTATTCCCGAGTATATTATTTGTTAATATATTAATATTAACAAATAAATTGGGTGGGAGGATGGAATTTTAAGCAGATTATTTGGATTATTCTTGATCCTCTCCATTATCTATCTCACTAATCTTTGAGTTATCTGCAAAATTTATTAACAAAGATTTTTATACCACCTTTTAGATGACTGCCACATGTATAAAATAATATGGCTAAAAGAAGCTCCCTAAAGGACAGGAATGTCTAGTCTGAGATTTTTCAGTGAGCTAATTTTAAACTGATCTGTGTCATCTCTTTCAGTTTTAAAGTGTCTTGCGTTTTGGAGAAATCCAGATTTGTTATGCTAGCACACATTGATTAGACTTGCAGTCTTGACAAAAATGATTGTTTGGTTGCAATTTTTTACCCAAGCTAATCTATAAATAGAATCCTAAATTTAAAATCTTTTAGTTAAATGAAGCTGAGTGATCCTCTGTCAGAATTGTATTGGCACAGGAAATGTTTTTATAACTTGAAAATACCCCATTTTTCATGTATTTACAAAACATAATGGTGGTTGCACAAAAGTATGCTTAGTTTTTATACAGCTTTTACCTGTAAAATATTTTTGTATGCCATGTTAGTTTAAAATGATACCATTTTAGCACATATTTACTTGTGCCATCCTCTGAAGGGGATAATCTCAGTCCCTTGCACTTTATTGAATGTGATTGGTGTAGTGTTCTGTTAAAATGACACCTCCCCCAAAATTTCTATGAACAATACATACCTAGCTGCAGTTTGCAATCTAGAATAAGCACATAACCTAGAGATTTTCTTGGTCCTCTAAATTTAAATTCCTTTCTTTAATTTGTATTGCTGTAGTCATGGCTATCTGAAGATACATTTAGTGCAAATTTTGCAAGGAAAAGGGATGTTTTTACTAAATTCCTAGGTATGACTGGAAAGAAAAAAACCAAACAAGCTTTTGGCCAGTCTGCTTTTTGTCAGTCCTTTCTTCAGGTTGAGTATATTTCAACTTGTGGTTTATAATGCTTTGTTATTTACTCATGTTTTATATTAATATTTTATATTCTACTTTGTTTTCAATCTTCTTTTAACTAGGATATATTTTTACTCTCTAAAATCTGTTTTACTTGTGAACCTGGCTTTTGGGTATCCGAGACCTTATTTTTTGGCAGGTCTCATATTTTGAAAATACTTTTAACTTTGAATATGTGACTGCAATGACTATTTCATTGCAAATTATACAAAAACTGGCCAACAAAAACATACATATATATGTATGTATATATATGACTATATATATGAAAATATATATATATATATATATATATATACAAGCAAATAATTTGGTCATATACTCAGTCTGCACAAGGTAAATGCAATCAGATCATGACATCTATACCTAGAAACAGTTTGATTTATGTTAACATTTAACTCCTATTTAATTTAAATGTTGAAAAATTGAGTTATCTTTTTGTAATCTCAGGAGTTTCTGAAAAAATATATTAACATTTATTATTTTTAGAAATGCTGGAAAATTTTTAGATGCATGAGATGATGAGCAAGCGTGTTCCAGGATGAAGTCATCCCTATCAAAATTTTTAACTTTGTTACACATTAAGGGCAGATGTTAAAGAACAGTACAGGCTGTTATCTACCGTGAATAGGTTTTGTGTTGCAGATTCTACAGACTGGCCCGTAGATTTTTCTTTCAGTTCTCTCTTCTTCTATGTAGACATTTCATGCATAACATTTGCCTCTCATTCTAACCTTTCAGAAACAACTAAGAACGTCTTTGAAGTGAAGACCCTGTCTGTGCATATTTTCCCCATTTTATGCTTATGGGAGAAGCTGGAAGTTTGAAAAGCTAATTTAGTGATGACAACTATCTTACCATATTTCCAGAACAAAATGCAGAATAATTCTTCTCAGGCAAGAGCATCTCTGGCTGTTGTTTTTATTATCTAGGCTTCACTAACCAATACACAAATAGTTAAAATTCTGTTACTTATTTGACCCCTTTCGCTTACATAATTGTGCAGAGAATACCATAAAACTGGTTTCAACACTTGAGGAAATCTACTAGGATTATCCTGTTACCACCCTCTGCCTTCATGGTTACATTAACAGCAACCTAATACCTTACCTAGAGATTATCCCATCCACTACTGAGATGGTATCCACTAGAATCATGCAATCCTTCTCTGCCTATAGTATTCGTGTACTCCACTGAGTACACGCTCTACCTCTTCAGGCTACTGGTAAAATTACTTACAAAGAAAAGAAGATATATTGGTATAAAGAGACCTTAAACTTTAGAAAACATAATTTTCAGGTTCCTGGGAAAAGGAGGCATTTCTTACAGAATTGCCACAAGAAAAGGAGAAAAATGAGAAACTTAATGATATAGACCAATAAATAATTGCTATCACATTTTTCCATCAAAATGTATTTCATTGAGTTAATAGAACTACAAAGGAATAATTAAGTAAAAACACCCTCCAGGTTCATAATGGCATAAAAGCTTTAAAATCATGAAGTAAAACGGTCTCATCATTACAGAAGTACATGTAAAAGCACATATTAAAGCAGTTTCACTTCCATGAAGGTGTACCTAAGTCCAGAAAAAGGAAATATAAAAGTTTTACATTTTAGAAAGTAGCTAAAAACAATGATGATTTATTGATCTCCTTCCATACAGGATATAAATAAATAATACCACTGGGAAAAAAAAAAAAAAAATAGCAGATATGTGTTTGTTCTCTCAGCTATTTAATGGCACAGACATGCCCTAGAAGCCCATAGGAGAAATGTCCAAGGAGGGTGGCTGAAGCAGAAGCCCTGCAATAAATATACAATTCAAAAATTTAGACATTATGGATAATTAGGTGGTGTTAAACAGTGGAATTATAGCCAAATTTAGCTGTCTTTGACGTGTTAAAGGGGGTGTGAAACACCCGTCTGTCTGTTGAGTATCAGGTTTGGAATGGTGATGGTTCTGAAAAAAGAAAAGAAATCCATGTTGGTCCTTACCTTCCTCCTCCATCTTTGAAGTCTGTATCTCTACTCAGTGCCTGTTGCAACCATCTTCAGTTTCACTATACTAGGCTCTAATTTTCTTTCCCATATCTGTGCCATCCACACGGGGAACAGTTATAGTCAGGATGTCACACTTGGGGAGCGTAGCAGCTGTGCAGATCTACCATTTCTTTTAGCATCTGCAAGAGGCAGAGCACAGGGCATGGGGTGGCCTGCCTGTGCTGGCAAACACATCTAAGGACACAGCAGCTGCCTCAGTTCTGAGCTCGTTGTGAATCATGATGCCACTCTCAATTCCTGCATGGGTAGGGTAGGTTTTCTTCATCCCCCAACACGGAGTCGCAGTTGTAGGCCATGGTTTTGCTCTAAACAAGTAACCTTTACATTCCTTTTCTTCTGCAAACAATCAACAGAAATCTAAACATGTGCATAACAGAATATAGTAAGAACAGAGCTCTAAATTTAGAAGTCATACATTTGGGATTTCAAAGCTGTTTCAAGTGCTGTTAGTACTTTTGGCAGCCCAGATTTATGTTAATTACATGAGGGTTGCTGGAGATGTCTCTTAATGTCTGGACATTTTTGGTTGTACTTTGTCTGTTTTGGTTTCCTGCATGCCACAGTCTTCCACTGAATGCCAAATTTTTGTTGCAGCACTGAAATCATAATTCCACACAAATTCTAAGGGTCTGGGGAGAGCCGTATCGCACAGCTTAGGTTTCTGCATCAGTATGGGTTCGGTATTAAAAACCATTTGACATGTGACTACTGCTGAAGGAAGGAGGCACAGCTGGCAGCTGCGTGGATGAGCAAGCACATTGAATGAGGACATTTTTCAAGCACTGGTTGGGGAGAGAGAAAAATATGCAAATAATTTCTTTGGCAGTGTTTATTTATTTATTTTGGAGCTCACCCTATTGTTTATCATCATGATAGTTTTTGACAGATCATGTGTTGTGGTTACTTTGTATTCCAGAGGCGGATGTTCTGATATAAGGGATTTTGCCCACCCCACTTATTAATAGCAAGGGATAATAAACTTCCATAACTGCACAGTTTATCATATCATATGTTATGCCTTGTCTAGGGTGAATATTTTCATCCCTGAAAAGATAGATGACAACTTACCATAATTTGTGACAGCCAGAATGTCTTTGCCAGGAAATGTCGTGACCAAGCCAGGCAGACCCCCTTTGGACTGTGCTATCCAAAGCCACCTGAATACTGAATGTGCTTGAATAAGAATTTGAGAATGCCCAATCAGTGCAGTCATTCTCCCCGTGTAACAAAATGTGGCAAATGAAAAGTCCATTGCATTTCTATGCAAGCCTTCTCCTTCTTGTCCCAGGTGTTTTACTTCACTCAGTCCCATATGGCATCAAGGACAACTGATCAAAGAGATGTAGCAAAAAATCTGCTTCATTCACAACATCAGCCTTGTAATGTCCAAACCTTGTATCAAATCTTGCATTTATTTATGGAATCTTGTGTTTCCAGGAGAACTTAACTGGAGGAGGTGATGGTCTGTGGATCCTGGCCTTTTTCATGCCACCATTCCCTCAAGATCTGTGGTGACAGCAGCTACACAGGAAAGCAGTATCAGGCAGGATTCAGGGTAGCAAAATGGCATTGTCATATTATGAGCCCAAACAGAGAGGGCATTAGTGTCCAGTTAGTAGAGCTTGGTTAAAAGAAGGCATGAAGGCAAGATGGAAAAGTCAGTTTTGGCCAGAAGCTGGTTCAGAGATTCTCAGTGGCTGCAGAGAGTACTGAATTTTTTTTGGGATGCAAGGGCCAGAAGGGTAGGAATGCTTGCAGTGAAAGTGAGATGGAGAGGGGGAAAAAGCAGAATTAAATGAAGAGCCAAGTGGAAAATCCTGGAGAGTTAAGGTGGCTGCAGTTGTGTGGGGGATTTCTTGGGGTGTTTTTTTGTTTTGTTTTGTTTTTCTTTGGGTTTTTTGTTTTGTTTTGTTGTGTTGTGTTTTGTTTTGTGTTTTGCTCCTGCCCAAATAGGTTGTCTTCTTTGGGCAAACTGCTTCTATGGCAAGGAATGCCTTGCTTGCATATGAAATACCATCCCTCCACAGTACAGTCTTACCAGGAGAGGGGAAAGTAGACAGAATGCTCAGGACTACTTGCCTCCAAGAACTGCTACTTCACCATGTTTACAGCCAACGCTGCTACGCTGTGGGGAGTTTATACCATATCATACCTATACAAAGCACTGCTTTCTACTGATGACATGCCTTCTTTAATTTAACCTGGCAGAACTAACTGTCTTAAAATTCTTCTGGCTGCAAAAAATACTGTCTGTGGCTGTCTGTGGCAGCTGATTGGAATATTCTCTTTACTCTTTAAGTACTACCCGGGGTATTGGAAGCAGATCTGAAAGAGCTAGTGCTAGTAACCCCAGCAGATGCCTGCAGCACAGTGTATTCATAAGCTGAAGTTGCCCTTCCACTAGTTCATGTGCACACCTGGAAAGGGGCATATTTTCCAGCAGGGGAACTCCCATCTGCTCTGCCCTTCAGGTCCCATTTCTCTAAGGCAGCTAAGGAAATCACTTCCGAGGAATAATACATTAGCATGTGTTTTTGACCTGGAACAGATCTAGATCTGCTAGTAGGCATATTATGAAGCTCATGTGTGTGTGTACGCAGTCCTCTGGATGTAATTTGTACAAGCAAAGCCATGGCTTGATTCTTCAGTTATGTGCCTTTGGTTGTCAGTCTACAGCTGGCCAGGATGAATTTAGAAAGGTGGCTGAGGGTACTGAGTCCAACCCTTTCATTCACACTGTGCCGTGCAGTGACTACTCCTGCTCTCATAGTGCCAGGGCTGGGCTGCACCCTGCCCTTCGTCTCACCCCCATATAAACAGCCCTCTGTTTGCTCCATTTTTATTTGTATGAGACTTCATTGTTCAGTGATTTCCAAAATATGGTCTGAAAGCTTGTAATAATAGCAGGTACATTTATTTATACACACAACCCTTTACAAAACTGAGGATTAAGAACCATGTGACTAGCTCCCATTAAAAATGTAATCTAGATACCAAATACAAATAATCAATATATATATAATTAATATAGATATTTTTTAGAAACCTGATTTTCTCCTTTTACAAAACATTGGGATATTTGAAAATGAGCAGCTAAGTCTACTTCTTCTCTGAATGTATCTCTTTATAACTCAGTCTCCCTACACCTGTCTCAGACTAACCCCCTCCCATCTTCAGTCTGCAAATATATCTGCAAAGGTCAAAACAATAAACTGCTAGGAGATTGTTGGAAATAGAGCGTTTAAATAGGAAATGGGGTTTTCTAATCTGTGTTTGCCCTAGTCCCCATCAGGGCAGAAGGTTTTATAATGGTGAAAGAAGAAGTCAGTAGAACCTTTCCATGTGGCCTCTCTCTAAACTGGAGACAAGAGGGGTGAAAATAAAGTAGTTGCATAGAAATTGCAGTGCAGATATTACATGTGAATTGTATTGCTGCTAAGTAAATTGGGCAGCATTGCCCCAGTGTGTTTGCAATGTTGAATGTCTCAGTCTGTGGTGCAGAGCAGAGTACCCATGTAGTTGACTTCTCCTGTCTGGCTGTGGGTAGCGTTCACCCAGCTTATACAACAAATGGCAGAAAACAAGTATAAGCATTAGCTACCAGAGGGGAAGGATGAAATATTCCCTGGCCAAGACTTTTCCCAGAACAAACAGGTGAACAAAGTCAGGGGTTCTTTAAGTGGACTTTTTTGTTCTTTTTCATAAATCAATTGTTCTGGGCCAGCTACAGATGTTGTCTTGGGGCACTGTGCTGTGGCAGACAACCAAAAGTTTTGAAAGAGTGGGAAGGAATGCTTTTCTGAAAATATGCATGGAAATGAAAAGACTAAACAATATTTTTTTGGACATGAAAGCTGACTTGAAAAAGTCTTGGAAAAGTTTGGGAAACTACATGTCTTGCCTCAAAAGCTGCTGGACTTTGTATATCAGAGGAAGTGAGTAGAATAACCTTTGTAGGGACATTTCAGACAAAGAGAATTACAACATTTAATACTGTCAGTCTCTCGCACCTTTTGTCCAACACTGACTTCCTGCTCTAGTTTACTATGTGCCTCATCCACCATTCTGTACCATGACAAAGACTGTCACATCTTTTTAGGCAGCAGTTGCAACAAAGGATATTGAGCTTGATAAAGACTAATGGAGTCCAGTTAGTGCCTCAGGCTGTTTGAACAGCATACTGAACTATCATCCCTGCAAACTCCAACATTTATAATTTTTCAGGTGTGCTCCTATGCAGCTGTATTCAAAATGCACAAGTGATATCTCAAACACTCTCCTTGAAGAAAAAACAAATATTAAGTACGCTTTCTTTCCCTTAGAAGGAATTTTTGTATAATTATTATGTCTTCAATTGTTATAAAATAAAGAATATCCTCAAGTAAAGCCTTTAAATTATATGTTTCTTTATTAACTGGTTTATAATACTGTAATTCTACTACTCACATTAAATTAATTTTGTAAACATTCTTGCAATAAAAGTAAGACTATTAATGATCACTGGGTAATTTATGAGTATGGAATATTTTAGAATGAGTAATAGTTTAGCTTCTTAAGGCCTTGTGCTCACAAAATCTAATATTACATAATTCAGCAGGTTTCATCCTTCTCGAGTGTCAATGGATGATGAGTAATCCAAATGAAATCTGCACCCTCTAACCTTGTTGAATAAACTCTACTATTAATCTTCTCATTAAGCAATAGAGTCTTCTCTTTCTACAGATATGGAAAGAGAAAGAAGAAAGTAAAGGAAAGAGAAATAAAGAAAAATTGTGCAGAAACAAAAATGAATGGTTCATCTGTCATTCAGAAACTACTAACTTCAAAACATACTGTACTGTTGCTTCTGAGCATATTTTGCAGCCCTGGATTGTAGCGAGATATGTTTTGATCTGTTCTCTGACAGTTTTTATGTTTCAGCCACAGAATTTTTTTTTCTCATTATATGAAATTTATGTTATTATATTTATATTATGTTAGCAGTGCTGATGTTGCCATTATATTGTCTTTTTTCTCCTTACACCTATGTTAAATGATATCTAACTTCAGCCTTGAGGGATTCCGTAGTTTGACCCACTGAGAGACTGTGTTATCATAGACTAACATTTAGATGTCACAGGTGTCCAAAATTCCATCCTAGCTGTTGCCTGAGCAGATTTAATTGAAAAAGCTGTACATTTATGTTTAACCCTTTCAGCTGAACTGGTGGGAAAATCCTGACACTTGATAGCGTGTGGCAGAATAAATACCATAAAGTACTTTTATGAGGGTGTCACTCTGTGCTTTGGAGTTATGCATTCTTTCCAAGTTGATATTTCTTGCTAATGACATCAATACCAAACATGATTTTTCACTAGATCATTTAAAGTTTGAGGAAAACTTAAGAACCTTCCATTAAAAGGTCTTTAAAAATTAGCTTTTCTGAATTTTTGGATATTTGAGAAAAATGAATCAACTAAATTTTTGTTTGTGTAAGCTTTGTTTCCTTCAAAAAATTTCTATAGGTTTATCGGGCATCATTATACATCACAAAAAATCTTCTCCCCAATATTTCATGTTTATCCACATATCCAATAATCTGAAGCCCATCTTCTGTTCAGATTAATTTCCTATCCTTTATCAATCACTGATTTTATCAATACTTTGAGATTATTGATAGAAAGACTAAGTAGGAAGGACTAAGAACTGATCAATATTATTTCCCATTTCATATTTTTACTGGACAGTAAGAAAGATTTTTTTATTAGTTTAATGAAGGTTACTTAGACTTCATTATTAATTTAATTTCTACATTCAGATATGTAGCCTTTGTTCAACAGAAAACCAATCCTACACTATACTGCTTTAAGCTCTCCCTCACCACATTGTTCTTTTTTTATGGTATGTGTGTGTTTTGTTTGGTTATTTTTTTTGTGTTTGTGTTGTTTTCTTGTTCATTTGTTTTTTGTTTGTTTTTTTTTTAACATGTCTTATGGAAAAATGTATAAAGCAGGTTTCTGCATATCCATATTCAGTTGGATCAGTTATATTACTCTCCCTAATTCTTTTTAAAATCATAAAAAGAAGTGATTGATTAGTCTTTGGCCAGTGTAAGATTAGAGGGCCTGTAATCACTATGGTCTTCCTGTTTTTCTTTTTTCTAAAATATAGACACAATAACATGTCCATTTTGGGTAACATTTCTAAATTCCTAGAAAAACATCTTTAATAATATAAGGTGTTGTTTCATAAGTTCTTTTAAAAAATGCATATTTTCTAGAGTTAATGGTTTGAAAACGTCTAACTTTAACAGATGCCTTATAGTATCTAGGGAATAAATTTTCCATCAGCAATTGTTTCATCATCATAACACTCTCTACTTATATAATCTGGTTTTCTTCCAGAGTTTTGCCTTCTTGATTAATTCTTGGCAATTCTACCATTTCTGTTTTTCAGAATTTATTTTCTTTTTCGTAATATTCCAAGTATCCCACTAAATCGCCAATCTAGTAATAGCCCAGTGGGACTGTGCTTTAATTTGAGGAATCCTTCAGATGCAATTACTCCTATCACATTTATGCCTAGTGCCAAAATAAAAAAAGAAGGAGGCTAACATTTCTAAGCCCTGACTAAGACTCATGCAAACATAATTTTTGATATTTAGGGAAAAATTATACGCAGAGATCAAATATATAATTGCTGAGGAAGGGATGTGATGAGGAATCCTGCTTCTGGATTCAAACAAGGCAGCATAAAAAAGAAACACCTTTTCTTTCAGGAAATAACCTCAAATGCTGGAAACGGTGTTTAGACCAGAGCTGGTGATTGCAAGCAGACAAAGAAAACTTAATGCTCTCCTGCAATATCCTCTGTGTCTTCGTCTTAGGGTTTCTGGAAGTGACTCAGGTGCCTAAACAAAGAGTCCAGATATACCTGGAAGTCCTATGCAAGGGTGTCAGATATGACATGAGACCCATAGAAGACCCATACACTTCTGGAGCAACAACAGAGGACCAAGTAGGATGATAGAAATAATTCAAAATGGGCCATGTTTTAATGCATTTGCTGACCTTCTGCCAGGTTGGGAAAGATGACTTAGATTAATGTGTCAATGGTATACATTAATTGTGTTTTTCTTGTCTTTTAGATTTGTACTTAACGTCTTGAGTTCTCTTAACTCAAAAGAGCAGACAAAAATTAGAACTGAAGATACAAAGCAGTGCATTTTACTAAGTACCTACAGAAGTCATGTCCCAAGCATCTTAAATATGTAAAATATTTGAAAACTTTTCATCCTAAATGCTATTTATAAAATAAGTCATTAAAATGTTAAAACACATGCTGATCAAAGACTCCCAGAAAAGAATAGTAGACTCTCATTCTTCTACTGACTCACATTTAATCTGTAACGTGGAGTAAATAATTTCATATGTTTGCAGACCCATTGACCTACTTGCAAACTCAGACTAGTTATATTTGCCACTTCTGCAGAAGCCTTTTTCCTGCCTATGGATGAAAAAGTTTATCCATAATGAATATTATTTTATTATATGGAAAGGAATTTGAGGTAGAGAAACACTGAGTAACTTACTAAAATTTGTAGTTATTTCTTCTAGAGGCGGAGAAATTGCTGGGAACACATTAAGACTTTGAACTGTAATTTCTTTAGCAAAAATATGTGTTGTAAATAAATGAAAGGCAAATTACAAATTCAGCAATGTTTAACCTCACAACAGTCAAAAAAAGTGATTTATTTTAAAGTAATATGTCTAAGACATATGCTAATTAAAGTAAGATAATACAATGGGGATCCTAGTGCATCTTGCAAACTAACTTTTTTTTGTATTTGAACTTTTTTGCCACGGTTATGACACACCTTCTGATAGATCTGTGACCATTAGCAAGTGCACAATGCCATATGTCCTCATGCACATGGCTCTGATTCAAAAAAGGAAATAAGAAAAGTCTGAAGGACACATATTCTGAAATGAAACAGGCAATTCTCACAAGATGTCTGTCCATATTTTTCACATCCAAAACATTTGTACAGTTCAGAAGCCTTCACGCTTATATCCAGAGCTGTAAACTGAGACTTCAAGGTTTTTGAAATTTGGCCATCTTTACTTAGTAAGCTTCAATCATGAACGTTTTAGTACTGACTTCCTGTTTCGTTTGAATAGCAAAGACATATGTTATTCTTCTCAGATGGCTGTTTAAGCCACCTGTCCACAAAAAAAAGGACATACACAGGTAGAATCTTTACAAACCAGTAAGTGAAATATTTTTCCTTAGAATTTAGGATTTACTTAAAAAAAGTTGTGCTCTATTATGCAAAAACCAAGATTCCTTCGCTCTGTGATACTTTGGCATAAGGTCTGACCTTGATCTTGAAGGTGTGTCTCAAGCAATACCTTCACTCTGTCGGGATTTTTATGCCTTGTAGTTTTTAAGGAATATTATTGAAATAGTTCCCTTTTATTATATTTCTTGCATTGAGAGAATATTAGGATACAGATACTACCTTGTCTCTTTGGAAAGCACTCAGAACTGCAGACTTCTAAAACACTTTGGCTTTTCTAGTTGCCATGGTGTTTATCTAATTCAAATGACAAAGCTTGAAAACCTTTAATAACACTAAAAAAAGAGAAAGAAGGGGTGGGGGGAAAAGAACCTCTGATAAAAGGATTTTGAGTCTGCTATAATAGTACAGTTCAAACCAAATTGTTTTAATTCAAGTATTTAGAATGCAGTAACACATTTCAAAACCATAATGTGTTTGTAGATAACCCAATTTCTTTATGCATAGAAATCTCGAAAGAGAGATGTGAGTTTGTTACTTAGTTTTGATCATTTATTTTGTATAAGTAATGACTATAACCTAAAATATGATGTTTGTTTTTTTTTTAATTTCAGTAAAATATCTTCTATTCCATGTTTAGCACATGAAAAGACAGACTTTTCTTGAAACAAATGCAGAAGGGCTTACAGAAAGTGGATTTAATTTAAGTACAGTAGAGCCTGGATCTAGAGCAGACTGCGTACTCGCCCCCAACATCCCTTGATGAAGCTTAAATAGGGCAATGGGATGCCTCTGGAATAGTAGATCTGAGGATGATCCTTTCCAACAGGGAAGAGCCCTGTCTCTGCTCTGTATTCCACCATGCAGAAGACTTCATATGGGTCTCTCGTGGTAGAAATATGCAGGGAATATCTTTCCTACCAACATTTTAATTTTTAAAGGTGAAAACAACAATCCTTCCCATTTTCTATCTCATTAAAGTCCCACAGGTTTGGATGGAATATTTTGAAAGGCTTAATTTTGTCCCTAAGTCAAACAGGAGAAAAAGGAAACAGTGGGGTGTTTTTATTTTTATTTGGGTTAGAGATTTTTATGCCCCGCCAAAATTTTTAGGCATGCTCAATAGCTGTGAAGCGAAGGTGAGTCTGGGAGAGGCCAGGAGGCACATAAGCCAGATGGCCTGTTAAAAAGAAAAAGGTTGGGATATGGGGTAAATCCTTGGCCAGCATATAATTAGCAGCAGAAGACAGAAGGAAGTACAATTCTCTCTATTGGATCATCTATCTGGAAGTGAACTTTTTCCAAGGCTTTACACATCCTACCACAGGGTTGTGTCCATCAGGGTGTCTGCCTCCCAGGCTTTGTCACACAGCTCAGAGCTGAGAGGAGGAGAGAGGGAATGTGCCTGTCACACATTCAAAGGTAGCACAAAATAAAAGACCAGAGATGCCATATGCTGTTATCCTACCCTACAGGAACCTACTCTATGGATTTCCTGGTCCTAAAGACACCTTGGAGGGTGAACATATTCCAAACACAAGTCCATAAGTGCTGTGGTAATGGATGAATGGAATTTCATTCCAGCTCCCCTGCGTCCCACTCAAAGTCTGACTGAATGGACTTAGCAAAGGAGGAAAACAATGACAATTTGAAGGAGAGGGTGGAGGGCGGGAATTGTTTCCCTGCAGCCCAAAGCTCTGATGCATGGAAGCTGTGCTGCTGTAAACAACCACCACAGAGCTCTCTGGAATAGCAGCTCGATGGGATGCAAAGACATAATTACAGTCTAACTCTCAGTGTGTTTCTCTCAGCTTCCTCTCTGCACTCTTTAGGAATGACAGAAATTGTGCAATGAAATTCTAGGACACACAGAATTAGAGGCTTCGTCTGCAATTTCCCCCATGGCACCCTTTTGGCCTCTGGATCCTTATGCCATGAGATTTAGTATTTGGCATAAAAAGATTTAAGGTTTAGAGGGAGTTTACTTGGCCTTGTTTAACAGACATTTTTAAAGCTTCAGGCAGTAAATACAGACTCATTTGGAATGTTTATATGCCTGGAGTTTGAGAAAGAACTGTAACAACTGAAAAAATACATTAAAAACATTATTAAAACACGCATTTACATAAAAAGCAAGTTTGTTCCTGTCTGGGTACTTGATTGCATGCACACGGAAAAGACCACTTTAAAGTAAACAAATGAGTATTTTAGTTAAATGATCACACTCAGAAATGTAGAAGAATAACTTGACAGCTAGGATATCCCCTGCAAACTTGCTCATAGCATCGCTCCTGGCTGCTTACTCTGACTTCTCCCACACTCTGACTGTAGTAGAAAGAAGTGTTGACTCCAGACATGGCTATCGTAGAGCTTTCCTTCATTTTTTCCTGCTGACTGCAGTAGGCTGAACCACAGTCTTGCAAAAATAATGGTATTGTTACTCCAAGTATAAAATATCAGAGGATAAAGAGGAAACTCTCATACAGTTAAGCTTCTAAATGCAAACCAAAACAACATTACTGTACTTTCTGTAGGGAAATAAATGCCTAAAAACAAGCCACTTATGCTTTTCCACCTCTTGCTTTGTGAGGCTTAGAGCTCTGAAAGTGCCAGGATGGACTTGAATCATGTAATGAGTCCGTGAATCATGGAAGAAAGGTGGTATGTTCTCTGTGAAGATGGCTTAATTTAGGAGCTTCCTCTTCTTCAAACCACCAATTCCTACTTCTGTTTGCCCTCTTGACACATTACAGAGTAGTGTAATGTTCAGCTGGTGCATCTATATGTACAACAGAAATGATTACATGGTCCAAGTCCTACAACTGCGCCTGACTGGATGGTTTGCACAGGAACAGCTATGTCAATTTGTAATTTCAGGTCAATAATTATGGGACTGTTCTAACTCTTTGTACTGAATAAGATATCTTTAATTAATGTTAAACATGAAGAAATCATCTTTACAGTCTAAAATTTGTCCTTAGCATTAGCATATGGTAAATAACTTTATAGTTACATCTACTATTCTACCAGTCTCAACAGAACAATTAATCCTCACAGTTCTTTGATTACAGTTGCTTTGATTGTGAGGTTTACACAACTAGGATCTAGAGAAAATTATTAAAAAAACCATAAGCTATCATTCAGCTCTACTGTACAGTCACATAAGAATATTTTCCAACAAAAAAGACTATTTTTCCACAACAGGGAATCAACAAAAGATATTCAGCATCACTCAAAGAAGCTTTTCCAACTGAGAGCAATGTTCTCCAATCTGAGAGGAGAGTACCCATCAGCAAGACTGTCATTTTTACCCATGATGTGGGTCATCATGGAGCATCAGAGGAATTCAAGAACAGGCCACAGTGGAAAACCACAGCAAAGTGACACTTGTGTGTGAGTACCTTGCACTGGAGCACGCTCCAGTGTGGCACTACCAGCTAGGATTCTTCATCCTTGTGGGCGGGCTAAAACAAAGCAGACCAATGTGAACATCCTGTTCCCAGTCCAGGTATATTGGTGAACAGATAAATGCTTTGACTGCAAATCTATACTCCATGGTGGAGTTACCCCCTTATTATTTGGTCATTAGAATGATCACCTTCAGTCTGAGTAGCTGGAAGAGGATTTTCTGAGACATTCCTCAGCCACTTCAAGCAGATTCATACAGGCTATGGCACAAAATCATATTAATTATTTAAATAATATGTCTGATTTTCCTCAAGATTAATTGAGAAAGACCAACCTGATTTGCTCCAGCATCTGACTGTCGATGTTGGTAACTTCCTGGCGGTACACACAGTTTGGGATCATAAATGTTTCCATTCTTACAGCTGGATGGGGAAGGCAAAGAGTGAAATCAAAGAGTAATTTTGTGGGCATGGGTAGAAACTAGTGTCCAAAGCATGCATCTCCATACTGTATGATAGAGAGGGGCAGAGAGGATCTCAAAATAATCCTAAAGGAACTGGTAGATGCACACAACACAGTGAGTTGTGAACAATAACTCATCTGAGGCTTAGTGCTTGCACAGAAAGCACTTCAAAACTGAAAATGGAGCCACAGAAAATGAAGCCTGTTGTGCCACCATGGGGGCCTGCCTTACAGAACTATTTATAAATCCTAATACAGTTTTGCTAAAAAAGTACATTTACACATTCAAGGGTACTACATTTTATATGCACACTTACTATGTTTTCAAATAAATCATCTGTTTTTTTATAGCAATTCAGAATGTGATAAAATATTTTCAGAAAAAAGAGCAAAAACCTGGGGTTTCTGCCTTCATCGCAGCACTACAGGTATATATAAATATTGGGCTTTTGGGGGGGGGGTGTTCTTTTTAATTTTTTAATTTGCATTAAATGTGTAGTGAAACTTTCATTTCTTAACCAGAAGCATATTTTAATTAAATGTTATTAATAAAAGCAGAAAACCTCCACAAGTAAAGTATATAATTCTTTGATATTAAATGAATGCATTATATTTCCTGCTTTTCTGCTACAGTCCAAGCAGAAAACTGTTTGATCACTAATAAAATACAATAACCATTCTACTCATGAGATTAGCCTGAGAAATCACTTGCTGTTATGGGCCAAGTTACTCTGTTAATCCATACACATGGGATTAACCGCAATTATATCCTCTGGGAAATCATGCAGCTTTCTAAATATATTTCTAGTTTTCTTCAGAAGTACTGGTAGGAAAACAAGAAGTGAACAGAATATAGAGAGTGATTTCCCATGGTCTTTGAAAATCAATTCATTTAATTGTATTACATTTACATAACTCCTAGGCCTTTTGCTTAAAAAGTGGGCTTCTTTTAATCCATCTGTCATACTTTATTCTACTACAGGATAGAAATCACAACGTGCTTCAGAGAGTTAATCATTAAAGACTATGAATTGCAGTTTTATGCACAAAAGGGCACAGGCACTGGCACAAACACACATTATATCATCTTATCACACTACCTGCTACACACTTAACCGCCTTTGATCTTATCTAATAATAGATATATTGCTGAAATAATCACCATTTAAATATATTAGGTTGTTTGACATAGGTACTACACACAAGGAAAATCAATAATGATTATACAATCACCAGATACAATGTAAACTGCATACCGCAAATGTCTTTACAGGGTTAGATAACATCACAGAAATCCTAATGAACGTCAATAGCCATTAGTTTTTAGAAGCAGCACTTGAACTTTTGGGATTTTTTTACAGTAACTAGTCCAACCTTAGGTGCAAGACTTTAAAACAAATGAAGATCAAAGAAAGAATGACAAGTAGATTTAACAAATACATCTCTGGCACTGGTCAATATTTGCTGCTCTTTTGAAAAACTAGTAAATATGTATTCATCTCCTGTAGTAAGTGGAATCTATGCTAGCAAGATTACCCAGAACCTTTGGGTAAAAGCATTATTTTCACTTTTTTTTTTTTTTTTCATTGATAACTGAGCTAAGAACCACCACCTGTTAACTCTCACAATTTGAAGGCAGGTCATAAGAGGTAAGGTCAGTACATGGAATTCCTTAGCAAGACTTTATTCCACCAGATAAAGTTCAACAAAATTACAGCCAAGTGCACATCCACTATTAAATGTGTGTTCAAAATCAGAACGCAGCTTGTGAATAATGCCTTCTTCAGCTGGGCCCCTCTGAAATTGACACTCTAATGTTCTAGTTTTACTTTCTGAAGCTACATTCCTGTATAATTTCAGTCTGTGCCATATTCGGCAGGATTTAATATTAAACTGAAACATGATATCTGGATTTGAAAGGCACAAAAATTAATCATTTTGTATGGAAACTGCAGTGGTCATTAGAGAAATAGACAAGTTTTTGTCAGAAGTTGCACATTGAAAGAGTTTTGCAAATTTTGGAATAGTAAGAACACAAGGACTTTCAGCAAAAGGTGCATAATCCACCTTTAATCAAAGATGAGAGCAGTTTTATCTCTACACAAAATCAATTGGTAGTTCTTGGTACTTTCCAGATGTAAAAGAAAGTGCCCAATATAATTACACTGACATAAAGGTCCTGCTGCTATCCTCACCAATAAGATATAGAAAAGATTTTGTAGATAAGCAGGCTTTGAAAACAGTTGCAGAGCTGTAAAACAATTTTGTCTCAATTAACTGCTATTTTAAGCAACATTCATAAAGTAAGATAGTGTTTATTTTCTATCTCCAAGGCTTTGAGTCAAACAATTTTCAAATCTCAATTTATAAATAAACAGCAAAAGACAATTAAAAAAGTTTCTCAAAAATATAACTCATTCATGTCTTTATATAAAATTAAAGTATTTTGGAGGCATAGAACCAACAGTTTATAACCTTTATCTTCTATCCACTCTAACATGGCTGTCAAATTTACTGTTTAAGCTTTTCTTTGTAATCACACTATTACGCACTTCATCACCTTCCCCACCCCCATCATTCGATCTAATGGTTTTAAAGGGAAAGGAAATTACTTGTCTTCACTGCCAGCACTTGACACTTTTATGGGTCATTTGTAATGAAGCTATTCTTCGGTTTTAATGGAGACCTTGATTTGGACCTGTGTGAATAATTGTCAAAAGGTGATTAATTAAATAATCACCACCACCCTGTAAAATGGATCAACATATTACATTACACTGATCCAAAAGTTATTTTATTCCTGCATTAGACTTCAAATTCTATGCATTTAAACAAGCCTTAAACTGGGCAATATAATTTACTACGCATTAATTATACATATCATGTGGCTAAAGTATGGAAAGTGTTTTACACCTTTTTTTAACTCTGCAAAATATGCTGCCAAGGCTTATTGCAATGAAAGATCCTTTGAGGGAATAATATTCCTGAGTGACAATACACACACACACACGTGCATGGACATATATAAAGTAATGTTCTCTACATAAATGTAACATTGAGAAAGATACCTGTGATTTAGAAACACGCAGTGGAACATATATTTTTTTAAAGACCCCACAACTTCACTTTTAGTTACATCTGAACAAGAGACAAGCACATGGTTAACAGCCTGTACAGGAGATGGATAGATATGTACTGTTAAATTGTGAAATATTATTCTTCAGTTTAGACAGTCCTGTGCAGGTTCATGTACTGCTACCTCTTCCAAGTAATAAACTTTGTTAGATCTATGGCTTCTGTTACAGCTTATTGCCTTCAGTTCCTTCTAGCTGAAATAGTATTAGCAACATTTTAATTTACCAATGGTCTGTATATATGAAATTCCAGGATTCTGTATCCAAATTTTTGAACCTAACACAGGACAGTGCATTTGTTACTGAAACTTTCCAGAAGAAATTAAGCTTAAAAGTATTGCTGTTTAAGGTATACAGAAGCACCAAGCAAAGTGCATGTATAAATAGTCATTGTGGGAAACTGGAGAGAGAGACAATTTTTTTTGAGCACATTTTTGCACTTGTTCCAGTGTCTACAAAATACTTCAACAGACTGACAAGAGAGTCACATTTCAGGCAAACATTAAATAGCACCAACATGTTAAATGATGATAAAAAAGGCAATAGTTCACAGAAATATGTATGTGTCTGCTGTACACAAAAGGCAAATAGCTGTTTTGAACTGTGAAGACTATTTAAAGGTTTAGTGTACACCTTGGATTCCTGCTGCCTACATAAGTACAGAGACCTAAATCCACTGCATACTGGGACTAACTGATCAAAGCAGTAGTTAAGTCTATCCATGGAAAATCTAAGTAGTCTTTGGAGGCAACTCTTTGAATGCAGATTAGCGATTTCATTGAAGTAGTCAATCAACTGTTTTTTTTTTCTGGTTGTTAAAATGTCACTGAGTGAACAGAGTAGATAAAAAAAAATGATGAGCAAAAAATAGTATTTCAACTTGGACAAACTTGCTATTTGTAGACTGGATCACATGAATCTGCTTCAGTCAAGATCATTTCAGAGGTAGCTACAGGAATGAATCCCACAAAGGGACTAAGTTTAATCATCCAATCCCAGACTGTATTGATTTTGGAACTACTTGCAATGACTATATAAATAAGCCATTTCTTTGCAACTGTATCTGGAGTCGGTCATGAACCCAAAACCTTCACAACCTGGTCCAAAGTGAATTATGCCCTGCAGAAATAAATTAATAAAACTAACACAGCTAGGCTTCTCTACCAACTTATTTTCACGTTTCAAGAGCTTAAAAATATAAAATCAATAATCATTTAGTCATAAGGGTAAATGAAGCGACATAACATCAAAGTATACCCTTTAGCCATTCAAGTCATTCTAGGTAATTTATCTCATCAAAAGGCAGTGGTAATAATCCTTTCCACTCTGAGACAAGCCGCCACACAGCTGCTGTATTATCCTAGAGTAAACAAGTTTGGAGAAAATATTAAAAATCAATATCTGTTTCCTTCTATCAGGCCAGATGACATCCATCATAAATCTGCCTTTGTAAAGAGTTCTTTAGATTTAGCAGCTAGAGTGTGAAAGACGACTGAATTAACAATATAAAACTAAGGTCAGTTTAATAGGAATTGACAGCTAGATTTCCTTACACTTACAATATTGAGGCAACTGAACAATTTGCTAAAATTCAACAGACATGGAAAACAATCAAGTACATTAATGTGCTATTTAAAGGAAGTTCTGACTAATGTTAGACACTCTGAACAGTTAACATTAACTTCACAGAATCCATAATGGCACAAACATGAAAGACTCCGAATTGTCATTTTTTGCATTCCTGTGGTTCTCATGCCACAAAACACAGCAATCACCTCTCCTTTGAGGGTCTGCCACACAGTCCTATTGCTGTCAGGCAATACTTACAAAAAAGTTTTGAAAAAAGGAGTCCTATTACAACATCCTGAACACAATAGTTGCAATTCTCAATCAGACTCTCTACTAGCTGTTTAAAGCCCTCCTGCAATGAAAAACAAATCTGCAAGTTCATCTCAGTCCTTTACATACAGCTTTAATGCTGACTGCACCACGAAGACAACACCTCCCTTCAAAGTTCAGCACAAACCAGGGTCTCAAAGTGTAAAAGACTGCTGTAAAGACTGTCATATTTCATGTTTTATATCCTGCCAAAGGACTTTTCAAAAAAATTGTAGAAATAGGTTATGAGGTGTCCTTTTGCAAACTTGCAGAATGGGGTGCATCATGCTGGAGAGGGGTCTTAAACATTTCTGGTTCAGACTGTACCAGCTCCCTATTGCTGACATGTGGACTCCTCTGCTCAGTCAGCCCTGCTGTTTTTACTTAAACAATCTTCTATTCCTTGGGTGCATCCAGAATGTGGGACTTCTAACTCTAGACTTCAAATGTGAAAGACCAGAGAAAAAACCCACCCTGTCAGTGTTCAAGGTGACATCACTGCGTGTGGCTTTTGGAGGGATTTGAGAATCTATCTTCAAACAGAAACATTGCTGCAAGCTTACTCGCAGTGTGGCTAATCACCACACCATGATACAGTTTGATGCCAACTCAATTTCAAGGTTTGAAGCCAGAGGAATCTAGGTCTCTTCTGGTTCACACATGACACAGATATTTATTTGCTGAAGGGGCTTCAATTAGTCACTGACTGTAGTATAACTTACTTAAGACACTATATTTCAAATTTCATCAGAAACATATGCTTTTTAATCAATCCATCATTTATTCTCAGTCATATGTATTTTCCCAAAGTAGATGCACATTCATTTCTCTGTGCTGAAGAATGACTCAGATTTCACAATAGTACGCTTCCTTATGCCTATAGAGCCCCAGAGTGCCATATTTTACAGTCTTGCCAAATCTGTGGCTGGGAGCAGATGAATTATTTGTTGAGCTTTTTGTAATACTGTATTTGGCATTAGCTAATTGATAATTTCCATACTTCCAGTTCATTTACACTATAAGGCAACATATCTTCTCTCAAGAATACCTGAGAGAAGGCATATATATATATACAAATCTTTTACAAGTCTTAGGGAGGATAAATAGCTGAATACTTAGGATACCAAGAGAAGAGTTTGCAAATCGAAAACTGACAGGTGCCTGGGGTTCAGGGCAGCTCTGTTTCATAAGGAATGGGGAAAGCTGCTGGGATATGTACCGGCTTGCTCCTTGGTCTCTGGCAATGCTCCCCAGCTTCTGCTTCTTTTCTTAGGTACAGCAGATGTGATGGGCAGAATGATCATTTGACTGGTGGCCCAGAAGAGCCACTGGCTCTCCTAAACCATCTTTGATAGAACTGTGGTAAATTCTTCATTTTAAATAAGTCAAAAGTGTGAACTCTTCCAAAATAAAACACAGGGGTCCTGTGTAACATAAAGTGCCATACAATACAAATGCCAGTGGTCCTGTCTGCCACAAAAATGCCTGGCTGGCAGAAGGAGCAACTATCACCCATCCTTTAGTCTCAGCTCTGTATGACATGGCTCAACTTATTTGCAGGAGCCCACGGCTGGCTATCAAGTGAGCAATCACCTAGAGATATGAGACTTGGAGGGCTTCCAGCTTTCAGAATTCTTCTCTTGCTCCCATGCTAGCTTCTCTCCTTCTCATGAAGTTTCCCCCTTCCCTCTGCTCACTGATCACTGGGTTCAGAGCACCAGTGACTTTGTAGTGAAATTTGCTAGCATAATAAGTTTCAGTTAGTAGCTGAGCTGGAGGGCAAAGAGAGTCTTGTGATATGATAACATTTTCCTATGAAATTGCACCTACAAAAAGAGCTGGGACAGAAGTGCAAAGCTGTGGGAGGAGGGAATAAGTTTGAAGATGCACCCAAAGAAAGCAAAAGAAAAAAAAAAAACCCAACAACAAACTGGTCCTCTGAAAAAGCCTGAGTAGAGATTGGCAAGATGAGTTAGATGTTTAGCACAGATATAGATATGTGTCTGGGAATAGGATCTGGGTATCAGATGACTGGAAAGGTCTACCTCCTCTATAGCATCCGGGTGGTTTGAGGCAGTGTTTCTTATGCATTTCCAGGCTCCCCTTTTGTATTGGTATTCTCTTTCACATAAAAGGATAGAGAATGAAGGACTGATTGTGCCAGAAAAGTCATTAGATTTAAGCTATTTTCCCTTCCCGCAGATCTTCCGTGAGATAAGATGGATAGGTAATTATATAATATATGATCATTTAAATAATAAAGATGGTGAGACAAACATGTCGGTTATTTTCCCTTAAAAACTGTAATCTTTATATGTAGCTATATTTGTCAATGCTAAAGGCAAAGGAGTTAAGTTTTTATTAAGCAGAGTTTTATAATTACTCTGCTTATTTTATTTTCTCCAAGTTAAGTTTTTATTGATGTTATCGTTTGTATGAACTTAATGTTAGACAAATAAAGGTAATTATTTCTATAAGTATTGTCAGCATTAAACAATGTATTAAGTAAAGTAGAAAGATTAGACAAAGTTTCTTCTAAAATACAATGGCTGAAATAATATTCTTTAGTACTTTTATATATTTTGACTTGGTTAATAGCACTATTAATTCACATGGTCACAGTAGATATTATCAATTTAAAAAGTTTCTAGTGGCTCATTCTAGACGGCCTAAAGTCTTGCCTTAATATAGCAACTTACAAATGACTAGACAGGCTTCAAATGACTCCTTTAAAAAACCCAACATATTGCTTGCTTTTGGAGCTAAGTTCAAGAGGTATGAACAGAGGCCACAATATTTGGCAGAAATTAAAAATCTTTCTAGAAAAGAATAGGTAATCTACTGTAAAGGGATTACAACTACCCCACCTCATATTTGCATATTTTGCTTGGTTTTTTTTGATATGGACTGAACTACAAGTGCTGACTTCACATGGACTTCAGAAAGTGAAGACATAGTCATCCAAGTGTGATGGAAGATACACACACTGCAGCCTCTTATATATGAGGATGGTGGCAGATGATTTACCCAGAACTTCTATAATCCTGCACAAAACTGCTATGGACAAATTCTCTGCTTTCTGCAGAAGAGACACTTCTGCTTAATGAGGAACTGGAGATGAATTAACCACATTTTGTAGCCTGATGGTCCAAGAACAAAAAGGCTGAAAAATGGGCTGAAAACTCAGTATCACACAAGTTTACTTTCATCACTGAGGATGTTGTGGATACCTCTGCTGCAATTTGTCATTCATGGGCATGATGTCTAGCCCTGATGCAGTCACACTGTGTGCTGTCTGTGGCCAGAAGAAGAAGACAGGTATCTTCAAAGTCATTAAGATAAGCATTTAAAATAGGACAGCTGAACTGCCTATAAGGAGAACTTATTTCTCTCTATTGATTGTAACAGCAGTCTAAAGTAAAAAGTTCTAATGTAGAGGTAAAATTTTAACTCTCTGAAACTCCATTAGAATCTCGTCATGAGGAATGCATATTCAGCCTAGAGATCAGCTATATGTCTTTGCCACATCTAAGCCTAATCACATCTAAGCTTAATTGAGCTTAATTTTATCCCCAGATGAAAACCAAGCTAATGCTAAAATTCATAAGGTAGACATTTTCTGAGTTGTCTTCTTACGTAGAAGCCTACGACAAAAGACCATTTATAGAAAATAACAATCTTTACAATCACAAATATTTATTTATACAAGTGGACAGTATTAAGCATGAGACTTGCTTGGGCACTAGAGACCAAAATTTTACCAGAAGCCTTTATTTCTCAGTAGACAAAAATGACCAAAACCTGCCATCCAGAGGATGTTCTCTTGTCAGCCAAGACTTGAATGTCTCCCACTGCACGTTCAAGTGAATCTGATTGATACATTGAGGAAGGCATAGTTGGGAGAAGTTAGATAACAAATTGTACACAAAATTGTACACAAAGAGTCTTTGTCGTCACAGAAAGACTTCAGAATTTTGCGCTTGCAGAATGATTACATTTAAATCCATGTTAAGATATTGTGCTCCTCCGGGGGGAAAAACAAACAACAAACCAAAACACAAACTCAGCCCAAAATTCTGAACTCCAGCCCTTAACTGGACATTACTGCTCTTAAAGAGAGTATACAGTCATTTGTTTACTGTGTTTTCACTTTGTTGGGAAGTTAGTAATTTATCACATGCTTACCTCTAATTTATTGAAATACAAATCTAGAATGGGTTTGTATAAACTGAACATGTTCAGTTTCTAGAGATCAAAAGCAATCCTCTCTGCTTCTTTAGCACTTGGGCAAAAATATTGCTAAACTTTAAGGACAGACTGACATTTAGATAGACAAATAATATAGAGCTTAACCTTAAAGCATCTCCTGTTTATTATGCAATGCCCTCAGTTTCAATTAAACTCAATTTTGTGAAAAAAATGTGGCTTACCGTAATCTGCCGGCGTTTAACAGTCAGTGAACTAATCAAAAGCCAAAAGAACCTAGGGTTAAAATCAGGCACACGATTCTCGTTGCAACAAAATATTAAGTACGTATTCCTGGATAACACCAGGCAATTTTAACACCAGTTCCCTTGATACAAGTACTTTTTACAGCTCCTACAATCCAAGATTTCTTCATTTACTCACCTTAGAGCATACTAAAACCATGGTTAATAATTTAACAGAAAAGTTTAAATTCAATTCATGCATGCACAAAAAAAAAAAAAAAAAAAGCGTGTATACGGCACAATCCTAATTTTTAAATGGAAAATAAAAAATTCATATGAACCCATAGGAGGAACTGAACCTTGTTATTTTTAGAACTTTTTTTAATGAGCATGAACTTTTTTGTTCTTTTGATAAGTATCATGAAAAATTGAACATTCTTGATTTCCACTTGTGGTGATTCTTTCATATTAGACATTTATTTACACAAATTACTGGTCTTAAATTGAATTATATTCCTGCAACACCTCTGATCATTGAATACTTTTAATCTTTAATAGAAATAGAACAGCTTTCCATTTACACAGCATACCTATATTATGAAATCGGGACAGTAAAACAATATTGTTTCCAGATGGCAGAAAAAATTAAATGACAGTTGTTTAATATAAAAATATAATCTATAACTATACTATATGTGAACAGATTGATATTCTTTATTGAAGCACTCCTTTTAAATATTCACCTTTTAACTTGTCAGATACATAGGCTACACCCTCTCAAAAAGATACAAAATTCTGTTTTAGTATAGCTATTTAGAAAAATCTTACATTTGCTTATCCTATCATTTTAGTTGGGATTTCTGCCTTGTATATGAGAACTACCTCCTTTGCTATTTACAGCATGCCCAGTTGTGTTGGAACTGAACTGAGTGAATCTCTGCATCTGAAGAGCATTCAGAAATCTGAGACAGTCTGAAAGTTTATGTGTGCCATTGCAGGACTAAATAAACAGCGGATATCCTCTCTTTGAAACACAGGATGCAAAAACTTTAGCAATAAATTTGATCAGCCCATAACATGCCAAACCCTTAGAGAGGAATGAGTAAATTATTCATCACAGTAAAGCTAAAAATGCTCTGGTTGAAGCCTGACAGCTTCAACATACAAAAAGATAGTTGGTCCTTAAGGTGTTGTTTTTTTCCACTTTTCGTGATGACTAACATATTATCCAGGCTCAGAAAGGGCCTCCCAGACACAACCATATACTGCATAAAGTGTCTGGGCTGTGACTGGAAGTTAGGCAACTGATGTATTCTGGGATTTAAAGCTATTCTTATGTTGCTGAGGAGAGGAGTTTCATTTGACAGTCCTAGCTCAGAGATCACCAGGGATGTAGGTGTAACAGATTTTTTTTCTTTTTCTGGTAGGCCACTCTTTTTATGTTTTGGAAATTTACTGTTATAATGCTTTCACCCTCTGTTACAGGGACTATCTCTTATCTTTTCTCCCACTTTTACATCTGTAGCTCATTCTGGTTTATCTACAACATCTGAAGTAAGTGCCAAGATTAATTAGAGTAAATTAATTTCTGGCTGAAGATGAAGGTTTTTTCTACAGAAAATCATAGGCACCTGCATTCCAAAATAAATATTTCCTGTTGTATATTGTTAGTTAGATAATATTTTGATAATGGACATTTGAGCTTCAGAGTTAGAAATATGATGACATCTTAATAAACCTTGTAAACATCTTTCCGAGCTCTGCCACAGGGCTTATGGTAGTTGAAATATGCAGAACTTTCATAGCACTGGTCCAAAAAAAATTTAAACTTGTCAGGTTTAGGAATTTAGCAGCTCTGGAGTTTATGGAACTAAGTAGTAAATATTTTATTTTTCAAAAGATCTATCTTAAAAAACATATTTATTATTGTTTTGAAGCTCTATACACCATGCAAGTTGGTTC
This sequence comes from Pseudopodoces humilis, assembly GCF_049639895.1. Taxonomy (NCBI): domain Eukaryota; kingdom Metazoa; phylum Chordata; class Aves; order Passeriformes; family Paridae; genus Pseudopodoces; species Pseudopodoces humilis. The sequence goes on along the minus strand of NC_142200.1, from coordinate 62,611,065 downwards.
AAGGAGTGACACACACCTAGTTTGCATAGTTCACAAAACCCTTAAAATAAATAGCTCTGATTTTAGGAATCTAAAAGTTAGCTAGTGACTGCTTAAATAATTATAAACATAATTGAATTTTTGATTAAATTAGTCAAAATCTTTTGTAAATATGTTCTTAAAGTGATAAAATAGTGCCCATTCAGTTGAATGTATAACTGAGTTTATTAAAACAACACTGTTCATATTGCAATCAATATTGTGTTTTACAAGTCTCAAACATAGATTAAGAAAAGAACTATAAATTTTGCTACAGTTAAGTGGCAGTTCTTAAGAGTCCTTGTTCATATTATTTTAGGTAAACAAACCATTAATACATAGCAGACCATTAATTAAACCATTAAACCATTAATATAGCAGACCTGATAAAATATCCACTAATGCTGGAACTGAGCTACTTTCACCTCAAAGGATTCAGAAGGATGCAATAGTAATAGCTCCTATTCTAGAGAACTGCATTAAGGGACAGATAAGAGAAATCAATCTGTTTTGTTTACCTGATAAAACTTTGAGTGAATATACCTCTGTATTGTATGTGTAGCTGAAAATATTTCAGATGGAAGGGTCCTTCATCTAGCTTGAGAAATTATAACAGTGTCTTTCAGCTGGAGGTTAAAGAGAAATAAATTCAGATAAAGTGTGTATTTTTAATGGAGGACTGTTGTTTTAGCAACAAAACTTGTTGATTCTAATGATGGCTTCTGCATTACTTGAAGTTTTAAAGGTTTGGTAACTGTATGAAAGACATGTTCTGATTAAATTATAACACGTGGAATTCACGTAGGAAACTTTTTGTAGAAATCTCAGGCTTCTGCTATTCAGGAAAGCCAAAAGAGACTGTTATAATGGCAACTCTGATTTTTAAATCCCCTTCCTCTTTTTTTGGCTGAGATTCAGGTTTGATTTGGTGAAAAGAATTATGAGGTCTGTAGGTCTAGAGGGGTGTACAGGGTCCTAGATGATTATGTATAAACCAAACAAATTTGAAGAACAAGAACACATTGTTTTCTAGCTTGTATTCTAGCAAAAACGTGAAGAATAGCATGCCTGTCATTAGGACAGTTTGTAAGGAAATTTTGTTGCAGAATGTATTGCCAGCCTTTGAGCAGAAGTTCTTCAACACTAAAAAGATGAAAAGCAATAATTTTTGAATCTTATATGTAGGTCAGAAATTTCTTTTCACTTTGCTGTGTTTGAAGAATGGCGTATTTTGTATAATGTATTTGGACATTTGCTGCAGCAGTTTCACCACAAGCCAAATCCATTTTTCCAGTGTCTTAGGACCTGGCAACGCCTAGTATGAACATTCTGTACCATGACTGCTGAGATACAGCTGATGAGTCTGCATTATCCTTTATCTTTTTCTGGCAAACTCAGGATCACAGCTGCTTATCTGTTTTAGGATAACGTCCTGAAAGCTGTTATTTAGAAATCTGATGCTGATTATTTGCTAGTATTAGAGAAAATAATGCTCACAGAGAGAAAAGACACCTAAATTACCTCATTTCAACTTCAAGGAAGAAAATAAGGGGAAACTATATGTAGCATTAGTTAGAATGATAAATGGATCGCAGCACCCTGAGACACTCACTGTCCCATTGGCCCCAGGAATGACAGCAGAATGTGCAGCCAGGATTCCTACCTCCCAGGGCTCTGGGATGCTCCCTGCAAGTGTTTAAATGAATCTTACCCAGAGGGAAGATGAGACTTATATCTTGAGCTAAATCTCAGTGCAGACTGTCAAAAACGTGCAGTATGCTAGCTTCTGGGCCTGGAGTGCCCCTGAACTCAAAGCTCTTGGGGACAACTTTGGGACCACAGGCACTGAGTAATGACAGCACATGTGGCACTTCTCTTGTCTTGATGAGCAGAACAACTGGTATCTTACCACTGGCTTATTCAATGTACCTGCAGGACTGTTCCCTGTGGAGGAGTGACCCATATTGCAGCAGTTCATGGAGAATGTTGCCCATGGGATAGACTCATACTGGAAAAGCTCATGAAGGACTGTCTCCTGTGTCAGGACCCCCACACAGAAGCAGGGGAAGGGCTCCCCTCCCTGAGCAGCAGCAGAAATTATGAACTCACCATAACTCCCATTTCCTGTATTTCTGCACTGTGAGGAGGGAAGAGATAGAGGTTGGGAAAGAGGGAGGAGTGGGGGGAAGGCACTTTTAAAATTTATTTAATCTCTCATTACCCTGAATTTTTTTGGTAATAAGTTCAATTAATATCCCAAATTCAAGTCTGTTTTGCCTGCAATGATATCTCTCACAAACCTAATTTCAATTCATGAATGCTTTGTCACATTTTCTCTCCCCTATCCAGTTATGGTGCTGAGTGATGGAGTGACTTTGGCAGGTGTGTAGCATCCAGCCAGGGTCAGCCTGGCTTCCCTCACACCTTCCTTCTAAGATGCACTGATACTGTAAGTAGGAGTTTTTTCTGGGACATCAAGCTCTGCTTTGCTGCCACTTGCTGCCACTTGCTCCAAGTTCCCTGAATCTTCACGTGACATCCCAGCATGGGACACTGATGGAATTTGAATATCCTGCTGGTGATGACTGAAAACTGTCTTCAGTTTTGCACCAGAGAGATACAGCTAAATTTAAGGGTACTCTGTTGGGGATGAACATAAATACTTTTTGGTACACTGAGCAGAGAGTGAATGAAGGGATGATTGAGTTGAGTCTTCCCAAGAATCAGACATGGGTGGGTATCTTACCTTCTCTCCCTGTGTCTTTTCAACTTTATGAAGCCCTTTCAAATCTGGTGGTTTGACTTGTATAAATAGTGTTATGATGATCACACACTCAGACATTTTTCACAGCACTTTTACCCAGTCATATGAGCAATTCTAAATAGACAGTAATCTATTATCTATCTTTGCCAAAATGTACTATTTATTTTTTGTTACTAGCAAGCTGTCAGGCAATTGTTCAAAAGCTTATATAGAGTGAAGTAAAAAAAAAAATCAAATGGTTGATTTAAATTTTTCCTTTGTCCTTGGTTCTTTTGTCATGATAAAAGTAAACCGGTATATATTTTAATTGACCTTGGCAAAAGTTACTATTTTTTGGTTACCATTATGTTGCATAACTTTTTTGTCTGACCAGATTTACTTGTAGTTTAAGGAACTTTCAAATCTGTCATTCCCATACTCGTGACTGATAAAATAGAGGTGTAACAGCTTGTTGATGTATTAGTTCAGGCAGTTAGAAAAACAGGGTAGATGTTTTGGACAAGAGTTTAGACACACCAATATTAAATTTCTTCAGAACTCTAAGATAAAAATGCTAGAAACCATCATCATGATACTCAGTTTACTTTAGAGTTTTCCTTTTTGTTGCTTTAGTGTCTGTGTTGTCCTATATCCATAGAATATCCAAGAATAGATTTGGTATACATAACTCCTACCAATTTAAAAAAAAAAATCCAGTTAAATATATTAATGTCTAAACAATGCCCATATTCCCTTCATAATCTAGCAGTGCTAAACTAGGAGGAGCACTAGGACAATGGACATAATTCTGGTATGTTTAAAACATTTAATATTTAGTTGTTATTTGTCCAAGTTATTGTTTTAAAATTAAAAATGTATGGTTTACTAGTTTTAATTGATATTTTAAAAACCAGCTAGATAGTATTTGGGCTTGATCAAACAGGATGGGTTGACCTGAGCTTTTTTGTGTGTGGAATAATCTGGCCCTCTTTTCTTTTGAATACTCCACTGTTGATAATTTGTACATCTGGAAAGCACCCGCCTGGAGAGCAGAAAATTTTCATGTGATGTTAGAATGTTTTTAGTAGCTGTATTTAGTAACTGCATTTTCTAGTTTACTTTTATCATGTAAAGATGAACTGGAAAAGGAGAATTGAGGAGGCACTAGCAAAGCAGACTAGTGTGGCTGAAATTAGGGTCACTCATAATTTATGGGTGGTATGGAGGAAACTTGGCAGTGCATGTTGGAGACTGTCATGGTCAGTCAGGCCTTGTTATGTATTCAGAGTTATGTATTCATATTGATGCTTATATCAGAGCAAACCAGAAGCTTTCACTAAACTCAGTGGTTATTGTTTAATATTGACTATGCTGTTGGCAGGAAAATTGAAATTGGAGATCATTGGCAAGTGTGGCAAAACATACAACAAGTTTTTTGTACTTTCTCAGTATTTCTCAGAATTACTCAAAATAATTTTCCCAGATCTTCCTCATTTGAAAGAAACTTATGTGCCCAGAAATTCTAGTTTGTGGCAACTAAATATTACTTCTTCTGATCAGTATTTGAGGAAACCTTTCAAAATATCCATTACTTTTTCTGAATGGCTGAAGTTTTGCATGCTAGCACTGACAGTGATGTCAGCTGAGATACAGTAACTTCCCAGATTCTGACATCTGTGACCAGAAGTTTAATATTTGTGGTAGTAGTCAAATAGTGAATGGTAACAGTCCAAGAGTACAGAGCACAAGCAAAGTGGAGCACCACAAGTGCCACGGTATTATGAGTAGAGAAAACATATTGGAATAATGGGACCAGGTTATAATAAAAAAAAACCTAACCACTTTCCTGTTGCAGCATGCCATGGAGGTGCATGGATTCCCTCTCTGAGTTACTCTAAGCACACAGTTCATAACTTTAATTTCAATGGCAGCTTAGGCTATCCAAAGCTGTGATTTTCTTCCTGTTCTTGGCTAGAGTTTCTGTTCTCATGCTGTGCTTCTCTGCCATCACAAGGTTTTTTGAGCCCATGGTGAAATGGACTGAGAAATTTCTCTGTCTGCTGGTTTTGTTTTTTTTTTTCTTAAATTTTCTAGCTGTATTTAGAAATTAACCTCTCTTGGTATCCTCTGGGCAATCCTAAAAAAATGGATCATAGAATCATAGAAAGTTTTGGTTTGGAAAGGATATTAAAGAACATCTGGTTCCAACTCCGTGCCATAGACAAGAGCACCTTCCTCTAGCTCAGAGCTCCATCTAACCTGCCCTTGAAAACTTACAGGGATGGGACATCCACGGCTTCTCTTGGCAACCTGTTCCAGTATCTCACCACTCTCACAGTAAAGAATTTTTCCCTAATATCTAATTTAAATATACCCTCCTCCAGGTTCTGAGCCATTCCACCTTATCCCTTGTGAAAAGTCCTTCTCCCACTTTCTTGTAGGAAGCATGCCTTTAGGTGCTGGGAGGTGCTCTAAGGTCTGCCCACAGCCTTCTCTTCAAGGCTGAACAGCCCTAATGCTCTCAGTCTGTCTCCACAGAAGAGCTGTTTCTTTCAGGCCTTGTGATCAATTTAGTGGCCCTCCTCTGGGCTCCTTACAGCGGGTTCACGTCCTCCTTATGCTGGGGGCCCAGAGCTGGATGTAATACTTCAGGTGGGGTTTAACAAGGACAGCACAGAATCACCTCCCTCACCCTTCTGTCTATGTTTCTTTTGATGCAGCCCAGGACACTCTTGGTTTACTGGGATGCAGGTGTACAGAGCTGAGACATCTTGAGCTTCTTGTTGACCTACACCACCAAGTACTTTTACTCAGGGCTTTTCTCAATCCATTCTCCACCCAGCCTGTGCTTGTGCTTGGGAGTCCTTCAGCAGACATTGGGACAGGCTTACCTTGGGACAGGCATGCCTAGGAACACTATCTACTGGTGTGCAGACCAGGCCACCAACACCTGGAAATTGTATCAATCTCAATTCTATGTCCACCTGATACTGCAGTATACTCTATAAAGTCCTGAAAGCAGTTCTGATGAACATTCCTTAATTCCACCTTTCCAAGCACATTTCTCTCTCCTTTCTACTCTTATGCTGGATGGTGTAGCTGGGGTCAGAGATATCTCTGTGGTGTCACTGCAGAACACTGGTATCACACATGGAAAATTCCCAAGAGAGAAAGTCTATTCACTCAGTGTGCTTTGTAAGAGTCACTTTTGTGTAAAATCTCCTCAGCAGATTTTGCTAAGTCCGCTCTAGGAACTATGTAGACACTATGCCTACCCAGCTAGGAAATTGTAAATCCATTGATTTAAAGGGGTCGTAGCCTGGACCACTTACAAGACTAAGTGCTCTTTAATGTCAATGACAGGTGCAAAACTGAGTTCTAAATTTAAAAATGTGCAACACCTGTCTTAATGAGACAATTTCTTGATCTTTTCAGCTCGGATTGAGAGTTCTAGGAAGTAAACAGCAAATAGAGCTTGTAGGTAATACTCTGCTGAAATGTTTTACCAATGGAAAACCCATTTTTACCTCCTTGAACTGAACTTTTTTATAGTCTAGGATATACCAAAAGTACAGATACTTGATCTTCTCAATAAAATGCTAGTCACTGTTCTAGTTGATGAGCTGGAGTACAGGCAGATGACAGAAGGTCCCAATCACCTGCTCCTGGCATCTTTTTCTTCCTCCAAATCTGGATGCAGGATGAGCAAGACACTTGTGGAATCCCCCTCCCCCCCCCAATTTTTTTTTTTTTTCTGGTGTCCTGATTCAAGGTGTATTTTTTTTTCCTTTAGAAAATGTAACATTTTACACATGCTGGGTTTCCCATGCTATATCCAGCTTTGGTGTCATAATGTCTGCCATATCTTATACAGTAACAAGAAAAAACATTTTTGTTTTAACATCTGTCACTACAGTGATCATTTAGGTTGGAACTGATATGGAGGAGTCAAATGTTTTATATAATATTGTAGAAAGTCATGAACTGGTGCTCTTAATTGCAGTCTTAGCTTTAGCTACCCATGTTCAACTCAAAAATATTAGCACAGGCCAGAAAATGTAAACAGTAAAAGAGTGCTTGAACTTAACAGGCACAAATTAGCAATATAGAATCACTGACTTACTAGCTTCAGTCTCACTTATGTGTCCTTCATACTCCTGGCTTAAAAACACATCCTGCATGATTTGAAACATTTTTGTGTCTATGGGAATCAGGTATCAGTAATGTTTACTGGAAATTCAGCCTACTTCTGCAGTGAAAAAAAATCTCAGAGGAGGAAAAGAAAGGTGAAATAAAAAGAAAAGAAAAAAAAGCAAATTAAAAAAAGCAGTCTGAAGAGTTCAGAATATTGAAATAATGTTTCTTTATGCTTATCTTAGCATATAGGAGTTGGTATAGGAAATTAAATGGCATTTTATTGATTTTAGCCTTTTGCTTCAGAGTCATTGATATTATATTGATAGTCTCATATGTAACTACTGTTTAATGCCATGATCCTATTTATTAAATCTACTTGTCAAAATAAGGCATTTTAAAAGGAAAAAAAGATCATTTATCTAAGTAAGGAAAGGTAAGCCAAAACTTGTGAAATAATATTATTCACCTTTTAATCTTTAAGAACCTTCTTTTCTAAAGAAAAAGTGTGAGCACTGTTTAGCTTTCCTTGAGCTGAGATCAAACCATGGAAAGAGATGGAAACAAACAATAGAATGGGTGGTTTACACAGCAGTAGAATTTTGTCAATGAACTGAAGCTTAGTGTTATTAAAAAATAATTAAGCACTTGAAGCATAGTCTTTTATACTTGCTAATTTTGGTGACTGTTTACATGTTATTGTTTGTTAAATGGCAAAGTTTATCGATTTGGCAAATTCAGTACCACATTGTATTTTTTTATTCAGTCTGTGTTCCTACATGTAGTTCAGCATTTTTAAATGTCAGCTGCAAAGTATTATTGATCTGTAATTAAAAGTGCAGAGAAAAATTAACATAGTAGAAGTTTATGGTCATTAGTACACGCACTGTTAGGCAATTATTTAGCTTGCTTTAACAGCTTTTTTTTCCCAGTTATTGACATACAGTACAATACTCACCTGCACATTTCTATTTTGTTAAAAAGACAAGTTGAACAGCTGCTGAGCAGCAGTGGTCCTTTATAGGGTTTTTGAAATCAGAACTTTGTGAAATTATCTAAAAATTATTTCTCTGAAGAGTTTTCTTAAATGCAAAGATATTAAAGGAAAAAATAACAAGTGTTACAAGTACACTCACTATCTGGAGACATTTGTTGTCTGAAATCAGAAATTGCCTTTCCTATATAAACAGAGATAAAAAGGGGATTGGACTTTTTTTTTTTCTTTTCTAACTTAAGACAGAGATGCATTGATGAAATACATAAAATGTAGCATATTTTTTTTTTTCCTCCAATATTTCTTTTTTCTTCTTTAGATACAACACATGTACTTTGAAAACAATCTAGCACAGATTGTTTTGTTTCTGGTTCACCTCAAGATCACGTGAACAATAGCTTGAAGTGACTGACAACTCTTCAAGTGACCTGAGCAAAAGGTCTTCCATCTCCGAGTCTAGTTTTCAGTAATTATCACAAATTGGTCATCTTGCTGTTCCCTCAACAGAAGGGCTGAGTGGCTTGAAGAGAGGACCTACTAGGCTGAAGGGAGAAAGGATTTCCAGCAGCTGTTGCTGTCCTGCTGTCTGCTACGTGAGCAGAGAGATATGGAGATATGGGAGAGATGGGCTTCCAAGCCCGTGCCTTCTATAAATATTCACTTAGTATCCCCACTTGCTGTACAGTGCCCACTCATTGGTGTTTAAAAATAATTTGGAATGTACGTAGAAACTTGAAAAGTTGTCTGCTGGTTTTTGTTGGTTTGGGTTTTTTTTCACATGTATGTATCCTATAATTCTGAGATACTGGTACAACCCATTTTATAAGCATTTTAATTAGAGAAAGGACAATCACTGACCTCCAAATCAAATCATCATACTGCATTTCCTGAAAATGCCTGCTGACTCCATGTCTCTCCCAGGCAGCAGTTTTTCTGGTGAGACTGTGTGGCCCACCACGTTTCTGAGTATCTTTCCACTACCAACACTGTAGGACCCAACAGAAGGGTTATATGTCTCAGAAAATCACCTTAAAGGGTAAAGTCTGGCTGCTGAATCTGCCTGTAGAAGAGGCTGCAGGTTTCCTGAATGTAAGCTCCTCTTTACATGAGGCAGGAGGCCAACATAGGAAACAGAGTTTAGAACCACTCAACTGTATTATGCAACTGCCAAGGAAAAAAATGAATAAGAATTTCCATTTTTGCTGACACTGCATTCTATTTCAGCATTCTATTCTATTCTAGAAGCTTTAGCTTCTTTGTTTTCTAATGGTGTCTGGTTTACAGGAGATACCAGGTAAAATATTCCAGCAGTGAAATATAAAGCCCTTTAATTTTGTGAGACCTGCATGAGGAGTCTTATGAAAGCCTTGACACAGGAGTCAGACCTGACTTTGATAAAAAATCTTTTTCTCCGTTGTTGACAATGTGTAATGCTTCTGCCGAAACCTTACCTTTACATAAGCTGTTTATATAAATACTGGGTTTTCACTTCTAGAGAAAAAGAAATGCCTCACAGTCTTAGTTATAAATTGTCAAGGAAATTGTAAGGAACTGCAAGGAAAATTTTGAAAACTGGAGTTTAAAATTCAAAAAAAAATAAGCAAACAAGGAACCACATTTTAAACAACTACCATGTTAAAGCTATGACTGTTATAGCACGTTATCACACATGTTAGTGGTGAGGAGAGAAACATGTACAATGTGTTTCCATTCAAAAATTCAAAGCTGCCTCAACCTGACTTTTAATCTGCAATATGACAACAGGGCTCTACTTTTATGGGGTAAACAGGTGTTAGCAAGTTAATTCTATCTTTGCAAAATTTCCTAAGACTGTTTTCTTCCATCCCATTACTTTAAACTATGGATGATACTTTTGGAAGAAATGCAAATTTCTTCTTTTTTTGCTTTTGAGACCATTTCACTGAGAACAGAAGAGTCCCTTCAGGTTTGAAGGGTTCAAAGATCAGCTAATAGTAAGGCCATGTAACCATTCATGAACCATGTCTATTTATTGCTTTGTTCTATTATTTTCACACAAGAATTTTCTGTAGTGAATTATTTTACAGAAATTGAGTAGTATTGTATAATGTTGATTGCACATATTTTTTTTCTTTTTTTCCATTACAATTGTGGCCATAAGCTATATAAACATGATATTTACAGTCAATTAAGCTAAATAAAAATACAGACAATCATTTTGACAGCTAAAGGTGCTAAAACCAAAACTCAAACTCTCACACTTGTTGGTATGATCAAGCAACACTTACACAGTGAATTAGAAATCACTGAAACTTTTAAGATCCCAAATTTTAAAAAAATGTTTGGCTGAAAAATCAACACAACTGTATGTAATAACAGCATGAACTTTTATGTTTTCTTTTCTAGTAGCTATAAAAAAGCATTAGAAAAATATTTTGAAAATACTTATTTTGTAAGTTTAGTTCTGAAACAAAATATTGTGCAACTTATGAAGTTGAAGTTATTTTATGGAACTGTATGGACTTATTTATCCAGGAATCAGAGCCTTTTTTTTTTTTTTTTGGTGCTAGCGTAGAATTAGCTAAAATGTAAAAGTCTTGTCTTGCCTTGTCAAATGAAATATTTTTTAAATATAGGTTTTGGTCAAATAGAGATTTTTATCTTTCTTGATGAAAGCACAAAGAACAAAATTCAGTTTCATTAACATGAAAGTAGTGGTTGTTTCTCTTTCACTGTTGACAATATTGAAGCAGCAGTGGAATTTCTATGTTACATATGTAACAGCATACATATTGTTATGTAACAGCATAACACCAAGTTTCTTTTTTTTAGGACTGGAAATTTCACTGATAGTTGAATCAGTTGGTTTTGTGTGAAAGTCAGAGAAATCAGGGCTGTGAAATTCTCACACAACTTTTGTTTATGTGCAGAATACATATTTCTTCTGGTGCACATAGTAAATATAATATACTACATGTGCACCAAGGATGAGTAAGGACCAGAGGGATCAGGAGAGATTCCTGACCCACAACATGCAATACTGCAGCTCTTTCATGCTTAGCTTAAATCAACACAACTTCTGGAATTGTCACCTTCTCTCTGAGCCATTCAATGGCACTACTGTATGGAACAGGACTGAAAAATAAACTTGGAGCAGAAACCCTGGCCCAAAACAGGTTAATCTATGTAACCCAGTCCTGGGCTGAGACATCCCTTTAGGACAGCAGGACTACTACATATAGGAAGTTCCATACCCTACACCCTTTTTAAGTTTTGCACTGAAAGCTTACTTCTTCAGTAGCCTCAGATGGTAAGGGAGCATTTTTCCAATACTACTACTACTAGTACTACTACTAGTACTACTACTACTAGTACTAGTACTACTACTAATTAATTCCTTTGCTGCATTTTATTTATTTTTTTAATCTCTCTGCTGATTTGTCATTTCAGCTGTAAAGTATGGCACTTTGTTTCTCTTTCCAACTCATAAGTGTGTAACAGAGCTTTTTATCAATATATAAATCTTTGAAATACTGTAAAATAATATTAAAATATGACATGGTAATATTTTTTAGGGCTTCATATTCAAAGGCATTTTTGCAGCTTCTATAGCATGAAAAAAGGAACATTAGGTGGTACAGCATGCCCAGTAAATTACTTCTCTAAAACCCAAAAGTGCCTAAATATTTATTTACAGTCACAATATGTTAACTGTACAACATGACTATACAGCAGATCATTTCAAATCGCATTATATTCTGTTTTCTTTCTTTGAATGGCATTAAATTTTAAAAAAAATATCTCAACAGTGCAATGTTAGAGGCTTTTGTAGAGCCTTTTGAACAGTATTCTGTTACTTTGGTAAAATACACACACATGCGCATACACACACAGAGAGAAAATATCATCATAAGCATTTCCACTGTAATAGTAACCTTTCCATAGACTTTCCAACTTGTCTGGTCTTCCTTGAAGGTCGATTGGGTTTTCAACTCTGTTATCTGCTAGGTGTTTGATGGAGTGGTCCAGATAACAGAGGAGAGAGCAAAGGAAAAAGAATTTTTTGAAGATCAAAAGTGTCTGTTCATTTTGTTATCTGACCCTATCTGTTGTCATAGTAACAGGCTTCTTTTAAACTCTGCCATCAGATGATTTGTCTCTATCTGCTATGAATTCTGCTTTGACTGAGTAACTGCTGGTAAGGTATAAAGTGAGTACCGTGTTTTCCAGTTTCCTACTGCAAAATTAAGAAGTGAAAGATAGAAGATGAATTCTATTTTCCTATTGGATAGTTCAAGATTCCCTTTTTCAGAAATATTGAACTGTCATCCTAATTTGACCAAATAGATAATACTTCCAAAACGGCCCCACAGTAGTGTCAGCTCTAGGGCTGTTAGGATAGAAATGAAAATCCAGGCCCAAATCCCTAGAAGAGTGCAATGCCCCTTTAAGGCTACAGAGCTTGAAGTCACTCATTAAATGCTCATTGACTCCTCACAAAAGCAGGACCAGGTTGTGAATGGTTTAGCCACAAAGGGGTCCAGAAGAACTGTATTCTGTGCTGGATGTGCATAATGGCAGGTCACTGTAGTAGTTCCTATTTGCATGGACTATTAATTCTCTCCTCCCTTGGGTGACTTAATCATCAAACAGCATATGGAAGGAGAACACAAGATTATAGAACTTGAAGTGAGTCATCATACCTGTTTGCCTGCCACTGCAGAAATCACAACATATTGCTCCTTTCAAAAATAGGATTAACTGATCAGATCCACCTAAAAATTTCGTGCCTTTCCCCACCCCCCTCCCCTGCCAAAATTTCCTCTGCCAAAAGGCACTTCCAGGATCTCATGACCATCATCAACAGACAACCCCTTCACAACTTTATTTTTGTCAGGTTCTCTGACAAGTCATTTCAGTCTCCTCTTGTAAGATGGGCTCTGAAGTCAGAGCAGAGATCTGTGCAATTAGAAAATATACTTATTAATTAGTAATTAATAATGGTTAGTTAAGTCTAAGTGTACTAAAGTATTTTAAATAACAGGATACAAATATATTAGAAAACTCTGATGGCATAGCCAGGCACAATGTATAAGGACTTTATATACATATGGGAACAATAGGACCATCAAAGAGAAAAAGATGTGAGAAGTTGTAGGTAAAAGGTACCCACATACCAAACAGCTGAAGGACAAACAACATGCACATGGACTAGCTGATGACAACCCCTTATGAGAGGGGGGTAAATAGCATTAGAAATAGAGAAAAGCAAGAAAAGTTGTAAAAGAATGGAAACTAGTCCATTTCTTCCACTTAGAAGAATTGGCAAAAGCGAGAAATATTTTCGGTAATGCAATATATATACATGGCAAGCGAAAGGAGACTTTTATAACCTCAGACTGATTACTATACACAGAGTAATTTCTTGAGGTAGATATGTCTTTGAGTTGGGCTTTCTGACAGCAACATATCAAGCTAAGCTGTAGGACAACCTGTGTCTAAGCTTCCAGGCTGCATAAGCATTCCCAAATACAGAACAGATTACCAATTAAGATTACAAAAAACGCTAGCTGATCAAAATAGCCAGTGACTTTTTTTCAGTCACTAGATGTGATGATATGGATGACTAATAATATTAGTATTTTTAACTAACAGGAAATTTATAATGAGGAATGAGTGCTTTGAGTGGGTTTACAATACTTACAGAGAATCTACATGGGAAATTTTCCAGAGAAGCTGTTCTTCATTTGCTAAGAATAGATTCTAAGCGGTTAAGTGATAGACTTTTCTAAGATGTATGCACCCATGTATTTTGAGTGTCAGAAGTTAAGGGGAGGATTTGAACTAGACTTCTATTAATGTTAGAAAGGGTTTCACATCTGTATTTATGTGATGGCTGTTCACTCAATCTGGGTGCCTGGTTGTACTTGATAATTGATGTAAATTATCAGTTTGATAGCCTTGTTCCTAGAATTATGGTGTTTCAATGAGCATTTGCTCTTTAGAAGCACAGTCTAGCAGTACCAATATTTTCCCCTGTAAGAGACATACTTGTAGCTTTGCTGGAGGTGTCTGTTCTGTTTGAAGAGCAGACTGATTTTAGGCTGCCTGAAGATCCCATCTGGTCTTGTCATACATGTCACAAGCTTTCTGGCATGACCCTGAGCTACATTATTTGTCTGACATTAACCACATGAGCAGGTGACCTGGGCAGCTGCAATGTGCTGGGAAGTGTGCTCTGTCACTAGCTGCTATAGGTAGGCATGCAGCCAGGAGTGTCCTGAATGGCAGTGGAAACCCAAATATTCCTGTGATTTACCTCAGGCCTTGTCACCATGGGAAAGTGAGATCAAGTTCTAACATCTGTGGAGATGCTGAAGGTATTGTGGAGAAACACTGTAGGATGGAGGAGGTACATCTATATCTGACTACTCATGCCTCCAATTTTCTAGTTCATCAGCATAATTATTGCTGGCAGATGAAGTTTCGATTTAGGACTATGGATCTCAATTCTGCAAATACTTATACGTATGTTTAACTTTAGGAATGCAGATAGTTCCATTGTGGTTTATGAAACTAGCCATGTGCTTGGAGTTATGCATGCGCATAAATGTCAGGATTGCTGCCCAAGGACATAATTTACCAATAATCTGTAGGAAAAAGAAATGTCTTCTATGGAGGGTAGCTATTTCTTTCAGAAATGCCTACATGGGATATTGTTTTTACAATCACTTTTAGACGAGTTACTTTCTAAAAATTCCGGTTCATGGGATTTTCTTTTGAATGTTTTATGGATATATCTTCCTTTTTATTGAGGTATTTTCTGGCGAGAATTTTAAAGTAGTTTTCAAAAGCTAGTCAGGCCCAGCTTCTTCTCTTTAGAGCAGGCGCGGGTGGGCCTGGTTCCTTTAGATCTGCAGACTGGGGAATCTACAGGCAGGTCAGATCTCAGGAGAGGAGTTTGTCATATGGAAATGTTTAACGGTCCAGCTTACATTCTGTATAGTCTCTCTTTTATCTTTTCAGGGTTTGAACATGATCCTTTCAAAGCCAGATAACCCAGAAAAATCCTCACGACTGCTTTGCTCGCTCCCTGATTCCTATAATCACAGTCCAGGAGGAATAGGTTACTATGACAATATCATTGCAATAGTTTTGTAAAGTGCTTTTAAATTTTTTTCAAGTCCCTCTCAGTGCTTAAGTCCTTTTCTGTTCTGCAAAATGATACTTTCTGCCATTTTATTTATGCTACAACCAAGAAACAAAGGAACCAGAAAAGTATTTTGCTACATGAACAAGCATTACCTCTCAATAAAAAGTGAAGGAGCAGTCAGAGAAACCCATTTAGGAAACCTCTTCAGTCTATATAGCTACCTCTACATGTCTATATAGCTATACATGTCTAACAGATATATGCTGCTGAAATACCTTTAGACAACTTTTGTTTGTTCCCATATGTCTAATATAACATAAGGATCACATTCTTGTGTTCCTTTGTTATACTGCTATGACCATAATCAGGGACTACAGACACTGATGATGTCTTCCAGTTGATTTGTGTTTTTGAAAACATTATGCTTAATAGCAATAATCATAAGAGAGATGATAGAGACCCATCAGGCAAAAAATACCATCAGCTGGGACCAAAATGCATTAGATCCTTTTTATACATGGTTCCTTTTATTTTAAAAGGAATATATTTTTTTAAATTATGGTAATATTGTTGTATGTGAGAATTAAAACCATGGGTAAATTAATGCAATTTAATGTTTTGATTTTTGAATTTTTTATCCTTATAAATGATATATATATGGTTCATAAGGCCATGGGGATAATTTGTTATAAGGTCGTAAATGTCTTAGGAAGCCCTACTGTACTATCCCTTGATCAAAGCATGGTAAGCTACAAGGTTAGATGGGGTTTCTCAGGGTTTTATCCACTCTGGTGTTGAAATCCTCCATAGATGGAAATGTATCCGCCTCTCTTGGCAACCTGTTTCAATGCTTGACTATCCTCATGTCCCAAAAATGTCACCAAATTTGTGCAAAACTCTGAGATCAAGATTTCTCTCCCTCAGTTTCACTGTGTGACTTTTAGCCTGGGTCTGCTTTAGTTTCTTATTTGAGGGTGCAAGTCCTAATATGAAAAGAGGTACCAGTATATGAAGTAAGTGGAGCCTCTGTCATACTTGAAATTATGGATATTCTTGATGCCTTGCTATCTCAGGATCTAATCCTGAATGGTAGAGTTACATGGTGCCAGAAACATTTTTGAGATATTGGCTATAGTAACAAATTTTTTTAAAACACTTCATTCATGAAGGTGATTGCTTTACTAGGGTTGCTACAACTTTCTCAGCTTAAGGCAAAAGTTCAGGTTGAAAGGTGTGGTCATGCATTAAAATTAGATTGATATAAAGAGAATATGACTATCTGCAAGCAAAAAAAGACTGTGCAGAAATAACTTGCAATGTCATGTGTATTTTTGAAAGTATTTTGAGAATAGCTGTTCTGCATTCAGAAATGCTGCTGAGAAGGCAGTGGAGTGTTACCGCAGCAAAACATTATTGTTTCTATCTCTCAAGATGTACTTTTCAGAGCTCAGAAGGAGAATAGGTAGTATGAGTCCTGTGTCTACCTTGATAGTAACCAAGTCAAAATGATGCTCTAAATTTGGCCCAAAGTTAAGACTTATATATTTATGATTGATTACAGGATGCATAAAATGCAATTTTTAAGACGTAACAGAGTACAAGAAGTGTTTGGAAACATTACAACATAGCTGATATTACTAGATAAACTTTAAAAGATTATAAAGCCTTTGAAAAAGGATGGTAGAATAGAGAAGTGTGTCTAAAGTCAGATACAATATCATAATGGATTATATATATCATAATACTAAGGTTATAATGAAGACTTGATTCCAACAGCAGGGAGTAGTTGCAACACATACATAGACCTCAACATCACTGAAGAAGAAGCAGACATAAAAAGAACTGACTCTGGTGACCAACTTTCCTCTGTCAGCAGAATATTTTTGGAAAGAGTCACTGGCCCTCAAAGAACATATCTTCCTAGATCTCTTTCCAGGCAATAAGTATACTATCAGGATGATCAAAAATTCTCTATGGTCTGATTTTTTTCATCTTTTGCACTTTTGATTTATTTGTTTTATCAAACAACACAGGAACTTTCCAGAAATGCTACTTTTGCTCTAAGACCACAGAAAACTGGTGCCAAGCTTGGGCAGATACCTGCTAAGGATAAAATGGAGGTGGAAACCACCATTTGTACCATGGCCACATAACTTGTAAGGTAAGCAAGGATACTGAAATCTGGTTATCTGGTGGATACAGGGAGATCAAGGCATGTGGGAAAAAGGGCCGGAAACATATGGGATGCAGAGACCACATGGGGAGTGGGAGAGCTGGCCGGACAGCTGGTCCCCAGATGATACTGAGATCAAATGACTGAGTACTTCAGCATGGCTTAAATAGTTAAGAAGTGTGGAGATGGAATTCTCCCTTATACACAAGAATGTGTGTGTATTGCTGCTCTAATTAAGTCTCTGAGCATCAGAAGAAACCAAAGTTACTGAGATGGTTTCCCTGTAAAGTTCAGGACTTCCTCCACCAACCTATAAAAGCCCCTGAAATGTCCTAATCCTTGGAGAAGCCATACAGTTCACAGGCCATGAACCTGTAGCTCATATTAGACTTATTCACCCCAGCAAAAGAAGTTTATCTATTGTACCTGTTGTATCACTGAAGACACAAAACAGTGTGGACTTTGTTGCACCCTGGTTGGCCAGAGACTTTCCAAAAGCTGTGCTCTAGTTGCTAATACTGCTGCTACTTAATTTCTCTTGTTCTGGTTTGTGTCCTTTGTGATGTTCACTGTAAGTATGGTTGTTTCTATATGCTTACATTTATTATAATCACATTTTTATTATAATACAAAGGCAATAGAGGAGGTACAGTTGTGAGCTACAGTGTTTCAATCCATGGTGTCTTACAGAGATTGTTTATTTTAATAAAAATTGTTGCAGCTTGTTTAGGCTAAAATTTTGCCTAGGTCTGGTTGTACTTTTCAAAGACAAACTTATTCAGGAGTTCTAAAGAAAAAATAATGTACATGAGACTGAAATATCACTTTTCTCCTCCTCCTAGTACAGCGTTTTAAAATCTGTTGTTAATATTTGTGGTAATGAGAAAAAATCCGGTATCAAATATATTCAGTGAAATAAAAAGAGCAAAAAGATATTGCTGATAAAGCAAAACAAGAGGTCATCAAGCTGGAGATTGCCTCTCAGACATGTAGTAGATGACACTTTGTTGTCTCTTAAACTTTTTGTTATTAGTGAGTTAGATTTCTGGGCATTGTAGTTGATGGAAATGCGCATTTCAGAAATACTTGAAATCACATTGTAGGTTATGAGCCCCTCTTAACATCTTCAGACTTTGAAATTAAGACCCACAGGGAAATCAGCTTTCCCAAGGTCACATGGCAACCTAGAGAAAACTGGAGATAGATCACAAGACATCTGGACTGCTTTGTCAGGAGCCTGTCCACTGGCTCATGTTGTTTCCTCCAGGAAGCCTTTCTCATGCAAATCTTGTGCTCCATATCCAGACCTGTGTTGGTTAAGTGCATCTGAAAACGCATCATGTTTGCACATACCCAAGCCTACCCTTTCTCCCCATCAGCCTTTCTCTCTGTCCAAGAAGAAAAGTTCAGTGCAAGGCCGGAATTCACATACCTCCAAGAGTCAGGAAAGTACTCCCAGTAACTTGGCTATGGATAGAGATTATGCATAGAGAATTTCATGTGAAAAATAGATCAGAAAATCAGATATCACCAGAGAAGGACCTGAAAAGAAAACAATTGGATAAATGCAAGTATGAGAGTCTCTGTCTTACCATTACTCTAACTGCTATAAAAATATTGCCGATGGGTGATGAGATTAGTCTGGCCACAGCTGTCACTGTCTTTAAAAGCCAGACAGTAAAGCACGTTTGTTTTTACCTTTCAGTGTTTGTTATTAAAAAAAAACCCACTCTAAACTGTACCCTTGAAATGAGAGCAATGGATGTACATTTTTACCTAAAGAATGAAAACAGAATCTGTAGTAAGAGGATTATGAATAAACCATTTTTATTCCATTATTTTTAGCCTGATCAAGGAAGATGATTTCATCCTCTTAACAACATTCACTCTAGTATCTTCACATCAGAGTTCATAACACCCAGGTGACTAGTCTTTGCAGGAAGATTTCACATGCTATCCTGTTACAGCCTATTTATTTGCCCTCTGGAAACCGTGTTCTCAGTTGGCGGGATTCAACTCCCCCAGGAGAAGATGTGCCTGGCCAACTGACACAGACAGGGCTTAGTCTGCAGGGAGGGTTGAATTTCCTTAGCATGACAATGGGCAGGGTTTTATTGGCACAGACGGTTTGTGTCAAGCATGTGAACATGTGTTTGTGAGGTCTGCAGGAGGAGCAGTTACAGATCTCTTAATACCCATCCTGGGTTTTATGGAGGCTTGCTCCTCCAGCCCAGGAATGAGTCACTATGGGGCTGAGTTTACCAGGGCTACCTACTCCAGAGAACAAATGTGTAACCTGGCTCATCATGCACTGAAGTGTTTGCCAGTAGCTTCATACCTCATGGTTTAATATTTCTGATTTATGTTGAGTTTAAAATTTAGAATAAAAATGCCCTGAAAACATCTAAACTCAGAAAAGAAAAATGTGTACACATTCTCAGTACAATATGCAGGTCCAATTACTTCTACTGATTTCAGCCCAAAAAGATCTCTAGGCCAAGTTCAACAAAATATCTGAACATCTGAAACTAAAATATCTAACATTAGGTACCAGTTTTCTGGTTTAAAATTAAAGCATGACTCAGAAATAACTAAATAGACTTCTCAGGCTGGATGAAAATTGAAAATACAAAGAAACCATGTGCCTGAAATCCTGTCCAGTTCAGCTCTAAAGGTCATGGAAGGCATCATCAGCTCAGGATTGGTAGCCTGAGATGGTCTGAATGACCAAAGCTGGGATTCATTTCACTGAACTTGTTTATCTAAAAGTAGAAGAGACCTCCAAGTCTAAGGCAGTAATTCTGGGCTACCCTTGTGGTTAACAGAAAAGAACAGACACCGTGAGAGGACTATCTCCTGCTCAGAGAGATATTTGAAAATAAACAAGATGAATTACACTCAATAAGTGTTTCTTACTGTTTTGCTATTTCCTTCCTAGGAGCAAAAATCAATTGCCACGGCTAAACCAGTGGATTCAGGAAGACCTGGTCACACATGCTTCAGTGTACACTTTGCTGAAGGCAGGGGTTCAAAGAGCAAGAGGTTTTTGTCTAATAAATTTGACCCTAGGAAATGGAAAAAGGATAATTTACTTTCCCTTTGGTTCAGAGATAAGATATTGCTCATTATGTGTACAAAAATGTACAAATTTTGCTCATTATTTGTACAAAAGCATAACAGCAGTCAGTGAAGGATGGAAGACCAAGTCTGTCATCCCTCAGGAAATGGTTACTCTGCTTTTTGAATATTCAGATCAGGTGGACAAGGAGAAAAGAGGTGTCAAATCTATGACTATCCTGAACTATATGTGACGTGTCAAAAGTCTTGTTCTATCTCTGTCTTGCCTTTTCACATCTTACCATTGGGAACCTTTAGTCATGGAAATAACTGGGCTTGTGAGATATCCTGACTCAAAAAAGCTCTTATCACATAAAATTTCTGATTACAGATGTAATGTTTCCAGGGCTGAGAATGTGGGAAATTTAATTTAAAGAATAATGAAGGAAAAAGCTAAAATCACTCCAAAACTTTGGAAGCATTAAATGACATTGTGATTAAAGTTGAATAACTGTTCAAAAAGACATGCAGCAGAGATGTATGACTGGAGGTTTGTTGCAATGATTTTGTATAATTCAAAGGGAATATCTACCTCTGTTGAAAAATATAAAAAATTTTCAATAGGCCTTTTGAGAAGCGTATCAGAAGTTTTGTTTTACAGTAGACATAATAAGGCTATTTACAAATATAAGCTATTGCAGTCATATTTCTTTTTAGAGCTTCCTATTGACTCCCATTGTCCCTTTTTTGCAATTTGATTTTTGAAATATTACTATATTGAAATAAAGCCCCTGATTTTGAGTATCATTTCTTTAGAACAGCTTTTGTCTTGCACTCCAAATACCTTCAAAAAGTATATTTAAGGCTGTCATGAGAGAGTTAATAAAAGCTTGAAATTTTAAGATGTAGGAGAGAGATGGGATTTAGATGGCATTTGATTACTGTAGTATTTTCCTACAGATGAATGGACTTTACTGAGATGAGGATAAATATTCTTGAATTTTTCTGAAAGGTGTTTGAATTATTTATATTTTCCATGAAAATACAGGGTTGTGCAATGAGGGCAAAATAGTTTTATCAGCCTTGAAATAATGCAAGCTAATACAGCTTATTCAAGCTAATTGGAAGCAACAAACCTGTTAAAGATATTTCCTTGTATGGAGCATGGCAGTTATGAGAATAGTTCTTTTCTCAGACCTTCACTACTAATGATTTGTACTGGTGATTTGACAGTACCATTAAGAGAGAATATTTGTTTTTGACACCTGAATGTCTAGAAAATCTGGTCACTGCACACTTGCTGGGACTAAGTGAGATTTCTCATTAAATCCACTGGATATGTTAAACATATATCCAGTAGAAAATGTTTGCGATTTAATGTGAAGATATAACAATAAAGAGACTTTTATTGTTTTTGTTGGTAGCTTACATTATTGAATAATAACTATATTAGTGAAATAAAATAGTTTGTTTTTTTTTAATGACAAAACAAACAAATATTGTTGCTGGGCAACTATCAACATAATTTTGTAGCATTTGAAAAACTGTCCAGGTACTTTCTGGTTTGTCCCTTCCTCATAACATCCTAATACCATTTTGGCAAGTTTGATATTTCATTTGAAGGGAAAATAATAAAGTGTTTTCTTTGTATTGATTGAAGAAATATAGTGCTTATTTTTTGCTTGGTTTTCTAGTACTTATTCAATAGGTTAAAGGGCAATACCATCTGTTTCCTAACAGGACATTTTGTGTAAGATTTGCAAGTCCTACAGGTACCTTTAAGCATGGATAAATATGCACTCATGGTTTCAGCTGGATAGTTTTTCACCACCAAAGGATGATTATGTTGTGTGCCTTGAGACATAGGCTATAATATATTTCCTGTCCCTTTATTGCATTTTGGAATCATAAACAATGACTGTTTGGCTCAAAGCCATTTATTCAGCCCAAAAAGACATTATTTGCACAACAAAAATCAATAAAAATGTTACTAGGTCTGGCTGGATACTTTGCTTAACTGTGATATTTGTCTGTCACTGATGGCATGCCATCTCTCGTAGGAGACTGGGGCCAAAACAGAGCTATTGATCCAGTCATCAGTGATGGATACTGGCATTTGGAACGGGCTGCTGCAGAGAATCTCGATTAAAAAAAATATTTCTATGTTTTGCCTGCAGCAGAGTCAAGATAACCTGAATGAGGAGATTTTCTCTTTTATATTGGGTTTCTCCTCTTGTGGTTGTTAAATGCTCTGGACCAAAGTTCATTATTGAAAGAATTAAGTCAATCTATGTTTAGCCAAAGGCTTTGACATCATATCAAGCTCTCCTGATTTAGACACAAGGTAGTTGTCCTTTTCATCACCTTAAAAGCGTAGGGGAAGCGTTTTATACACACCAGTGATAGAAGTGATATGCTGGGGTGTGCTTACACTTTTCTCTATTGTAAAACATCAAATTATGTCTAAGAAAAACAAGACAAAAACTGATTCTCACACAATGTAATATAAACACTGACCTATCCTTTGAGGCACTGGGTGCTCTCTGCTCTTGCTTTATCAAAAGTTAAAGATACTTAATACTTAGAAACTCCCAGTATTTAGCTCTAGGTTATCTAATTAGGAAACAGCCCTGCAGATACTTAAGAGAATAAATAGCAGGTGAAATAAAACAGTGTTTTAGACTACTAAAGGCTGCTGACATTTTAAAATATATTTTTATATTTTAAAATCAGTCCTATTTCACCAAATTAACTGATTTTAAGAAATATAATTTATAGTAGAAAGAAGAGCATAAAGCAGCCTCTTAAATCAGTCTCTGAGAAATATCTTCAAAGTAAAGGAGTTCAGATTCTTCTCATTCAGTTAGATTAGATTTAAGGAATTTATATTGGGTGAGTGATGAAACACTGGCACAGGTAGACCAGAGAGGTGGTCGGTGCTCCAGCCCCCGAAGCATTCAAGGTCAGGTTGGACAAGGCTTCAAACAATATGGTCTACAGAAGATGTCCCAGCTCACTTTGGGGAAGTTGTTCTGGAGGATATTTAAAGGTCTGTTCCAATCCAAAGCACTCTATGATTCTACAGTTTTTTCTCTCAGAGGTCAGAATTCTCACACAAAGTCTGGTCATGAAAATATTCCAAGCATAATTCACAACAGTGATGGGGATTCAAGAATCATTGATCATTTAGTCAAGCTGATTTGCATGTTAAGATGTTTGTTCTGAATAACACAGGCAATAACAAAAGAACTCTGATTTTGACAGGTCTATCTGAGCTGCACAAAATCAAGCACACATGAAAGCTGTACAGAGATCATGATCATCAGAATATTGGCCAAAGACCTGTAGGAAGGTTAGCATTTGGTCCGTCTTTTTATGTTAGAAATTCTGAGGAAAATTAATCATCTCATCTATGTAGGGGAAAATGGAAATGGACTGAAAAATAAAAGAGCCCCCTGGCTGGGCTTTTAGTGTGGCTATTCAGTGCCTGTTGACCTGGACTGCAATTTTGTACTCAGACATGGGACCAGAGGGCAAATTGTAAGAAGTGTAGGTAGAATTAAACCCTGCTATATAGGTTTTCCTTCCAGGCCTGCTCAAAAGAAGCAGTATCAAAAGAGAGCTAGTACATGACTGGTACTCTATGACATCATCCTTCTCCCTTACCACCAAAATCCACTTGCTGTTATCCTTCCACAAATAATAAAAATAAAAATAAAAATAAAAATAAAAATAAAAATAAAAATAAAAATAAAAATAAAAATAAAAATAAAAATCTGATTCTCAATTAGAACAATTTTATTCTCTTCCATGTCAGCAAACTTTCTCTAGATTCATACAGAGATTTTACCACATGGATTACTTCATAACTGAATGAAGAACTTCTCTTTGTTTTCTCTCTGAAGAATCAGTTTGGAGGCAATTGTTTAGCTTTTCTGTTTAAGAAACTTAATTATTAATAATATTTTAAATTTCAGCAATAATATGCTACAGTTGGTGCTTCATGGTCTCCTGATATTTTTTCATGCTCCTACAGTGCAGTTAAGGTAAAAGACTCTGTATCATCTGACCTATTTCAGACAGACAATTTGTCTGGAATTAAAACTACAGGCTTAAACATGAAGTATATTGGGAATGCACTTCCAGGCTTGCCATCCTTCTAGAATTTCTAAAATACACTTCACTTTAAAAATTAGATTGCATGAGTTCTATAAAACACCTCTTAGACAGGCTTTCCAGGCTCGAAATCTTAGATGAAATTATAATTGTTGGAAATCACATAATTAGAATTTATTTATTCTTTCTTAGATAAAAAGTAAAAACTATTAGCATTAAGGTTTTACATTTTAACCATTATGAATTGTATGTGAGCCTATAATTAAATGCTTTCCATATTCACTTTTATCAATAATAAAACATGATATAAATTATGAATATGACCGTATACAAGTTTACACATATGTTTTTACAATAGTCTTTGGAAATATTTTATTTAGATTTTTTTTCTTTTATTATTGTGTGCTAGTTGTGTAAATGAATATAAAAATCATGTACATTAGCTGAATTTAGCTCTTCAAATGGAAATCTATTCTAGCATAATAAAGTAGCTGAATTAGCCTTATCTGTACTAAAATGTTCAGTGAACTGAAATCACTCTTGTAAAGGAATGAGACTGTTGATGTAATCTCTATTTTTCTAAGGTACAGATGTGCTTTCAGTGGCAAGACAATTATTTTGCATAAAACCCAATATTTATGACATATAAGAAATAGGGTCAAATCTCTAACAAACTACAGATATGCATTGAATATTTTTAATTTTATGTTCATCAAATAGTTGAAGTACTTTAAGCAGGTGGTACATACAGATTATGCTTAAGGAATCTAAATAGGGATTGTAGCACATGGTAAAGATTTAGTAAATACTTTTCTAGTCCAAAATCAATGCCATTGATTGTCATTAAAGCAGCAAGCTAAAAACAATGAAGTGGTTTCTAATTTTCAGGCTCCTGCTGGAGTCTGCTCTATCTCTTCCTTTTTCCAGTTAAGAGCATCATTAAATGGTAAGAGCAAACAGCATATTGAGAGGCCAAGTGTTTTATTAATTCATCATCAGAATTATCTCAGCACATTAATATTAATAGCCTCAAATTGGATTTCATTTAGGAGGTGAAATAAATATGCTGATAGTAAAAGCCTACATAGCCAATGAATCTTTTGAAATGGCACTGAAACATAGCAATACTCAAACCAGATTTGATAAGTCATGCTGACTTTAGTGTAGGGGCACTTTCCAGGTAAATTTCATTCTCATCTGGAACCCACTGAAATTTCAAAAAAAAACTTCTTTCTGTTTTAGGAGATTGGTGCTTAAGTGACTGAAACAAATGTGGACATTTATTCCTCCCTTTATGTGACAATTTTTTCTTTCCTTTGTTGACTGCAGTAGTCATCACTAAAAAGTTTTGATTTCAAAACACTCTGTGATTGCGTATTTAAGAGTATTACTTTGTATTTGCATTTGCTTTGACTCACTGCTAATGAATTTTTTGTCCTTTTCATTATTAAATTTTCTAGAGACACTGAGTCATAGACTTTGTAGGTGTTTGCAGGGAGAAGTCTTATTCCTAAGTGCAAAAGAACACAAAATGTCCCCTATTTGCAGGGGTACCATGGAGGTACCAGTGATCCAAGGAGGAGGTGATGGAAAGATTAGAAATGAAGCTGGAGGTGCACATGAACTTTACACCATAAATACTTCCTTTATCTGGTGATTCAGTGGTGATAACTCAGGCCTTCCCTGACCTCTTCCTTTCTTCAGTGAATTTGGCTGTGTCTATACATTCATTTTACCAATGCTCTGCTGACAGATTTCTGCCAAGCCAGAAATAAATGTCCACCCAGAATGAAAATGCTCTATTTTTTACGTATTTTTTTTTTTTAAGTAAGGTGCCACAGCTGCATTCTGGCAGCCTACCTAATGAAGCCATTTTGCTGGAATGCCAGATACAGCCAGATTTAGATGATGCAGGCAACTCCACAGCCACATTCACCACTCAGTTATTTCCTGCTCTTTGTGGCTTTAAGGGCACAATTACATTTGTTGAGGACCTTTATTAGACAAAGATGACCCAGTCACAGAGCCATTCAGTCATTCAAGGAGCCTGTCCTCGGAGCCCAAAGCAACCAGAAGGTTTCCTGACTTCAGGGTGCTTCTTATTGTTAGCAGGGAGACACAGATTAGTCATCCACAGCGCAGCATATGCTTAAGGGTGTAGTTAATGGAGACACTGGATAATGAAATACCAGTTTAAATGTTCTATTCTACACTGCTTCTCAATAAAACTCTTAAAGCAAAATTGCACCACTGAAAATGTAATGCTGCACAGAACACTGAAGCCGTGTTCTGAGACAGCAAAGAAATCATTCACTGCAGGGAGCTCTCCACTGCTGCTTTGTCACCAGCACTGGGGGAATGTAGACTACCCCAGCAGAAATGTGGGACACCTTGAGCAGGGGTCAGAACTTGCTAATGTATCCATTCACTGGTGTTTACCTCTGTCAGTATGGAGGACAGCGACAGGGAAAGTCTTCTCACTTTTTCACCCTGTAGCTTACGGGAGGAGAGGTGGAGAAGACCGCTGGGGCAGTAATCTGGTGTGGCTCCTCCCTTTAGTGTGACAGCAGCATAGTGATGCTGGGTGAAAATGAAAATGTTGGAGCTTGGGCTTGCATTTGCCCAGGCAAGTGAAGCCACTGAAGCAAACTGGAGGATGTGGCTTGATTCAAGTGTTTCTCTCTGGAGTCCTTTAGTCCTCTGTGGTAGTTGGATGTCATAAAAATGTAAATAAAATGAAAGTATCATTGATGTTTTTATAGTTTACAAATGTGTTTAATTCAAATACTTCAGAGCAGGAAAGCAACAGTGATCTGAAGAGAGCAAAACTAGCCATGTACCTGGACTTCTCCCAGCCAAACAACAACAAACCTGTCCTAAACAGGAATATTGTGATCAGGAGAAACACAATTGAATATTCTGCCTTCATCTTGCAAGCTCCTCTATAACAGCAGCCATGCATGAAGACTGAGGTGTAACTGGACAGATTTTGGCACCATTGAGCACTGAAGAGGCAGATCTGTCAGCTTCAAAGTGCCCATGACACAATATGTCTGCTTAGTCACCTTTTAACTAGGCTAACAGAAAGAATAGCTTCAGGAAGGGTTTAGTTGTCAGACTAAAAGTCAGTTTTACAGCCATGGATCAGCCTCAGCAGCTGAAGGTACTGGCTGTCCCTCCAAGCAAATGAGATGCAGGAAAGTTTGCTAGTGCTTGAGGAGACACAGCTGCTAGTAAGGAACAGTCCACATTTTGAATCAGCTTGAGGTCTGGATCTCCAATTTCAGCTTTAGATGAAGTTTTAGCCCAGCTTTACATGTTGTATTAGTGTTTTGTTGCAAGCTCAGTTCAACAGCCTTCTAAAAACTACATAAGGAAATGGAACGGTTGTTTCCGTCCATGATGAAATCCATGTTAAACATGGAAGAGAACTCTGTGACTGACTTTGCACCCCTCCCCCTCCTCCTTTTGCTACCAGAAATGTAGAAGGAGATTACTCTTGTGGTTGTGGCTGTGGACTGAGAATTACAACATGATTTCCTGGCACTGCTACAGATTTGTTGTCTGTTCACTTAATTTGTTCATGTTTTGGAACCCAACTGACCTCACAGAAGGATCCTTTCTTTTATGCAACCACAATGAAGATGCTTTCTTTCATGTTTGTGAGGGGCCTAGAGTCTCTGGTGAACAGAGCCACGTGGGGCTTTTGATACACTGAGATTATATAAATTTTATGTAAGTCATCCGTGTTACCTCAGAAAATCTGGGCTTTTCCCCACCAGCAAACAAGCCTTGCAGGATATGGATTTTCAGAAGCGATAATGAAATTGTGTATTCGAAGTATTTATCTGCCAGTCTGTGTTGGCATAAGCCTCAAACATTGTTCTCAAGCTAGCACTCCTGAAATTTATTATGAACTAAAAGACGTTCCCAAAAGCCTGCCACTATTGCTGGAGAAAGAATGTACAACAGGGACTGCCATTTAGGCCACCATTTGGAACAGCATTTAGGAGCTGCTGCCTGGAATTGACATCCAGAATAATGAGGCTGACATTCAGAGGACCCACCCAGTAAAGGGAGGCAGAAGTGATCTAATTGTTGCTGCTTTCTTTCAGAATTCTACCCCCACTCTATCTTTTCCTGGCAGTTCCCCAAAATAAATTACTCTAATTGTAGCAAAAGCCTGGAATGGAGAAGAGTTATTCTGTTTAGTTTGAGAACTGGTATTTTCAAGTTTCCTAAATGACTAATATAATGGAGTGGTTATTATCAAAATATGCTGGGTTCAGAGTATATTAAAGCTCTCTTAGGACCCAGTTTAGTATCTCTTACTGTTCAGTCAGCCCAAACACAGCATGACCAAGTTACTTCTTACTTTTTTGGTGGCCATTTCCCATAGCTCAACAGGGAACCATATACTCAGTAAGGCAGTATTGGCAGCCTGCCTTGCTGCTGGTCAGAGCAACAGCAAAACATTCATATATCACATTAGGAAAAAATCAAATGGCTTCTTTCTGTCTGTTCACCACTCCTCTCCCAAGGCAGAGAGCAAGTGATCAGTTATCTGTGAAGCTGTGCATATCTACTTTTGGCCATGTAGATGTGGCTACATTTTGTCCTCACCTGTCACACGTCTCTTCTGTTTTATGGAAGTTTTCTTCTCCCTTTTCTTCCTCATTTCTTCACTGTGGTGAGCAGCATGGAACAGTTACAAGGCAAGTCCATGATAGTATTCATGCCGAAACTGATACTGCAGGAAAGTTTCTCTGGGCTGCCATGTTTCACCTTTATGAAACTTGTATCCTTAATGTAAATCAATAAGTTTTTATCTCTCTTCATTCTTAATTAAAAGCTGTATATCTTCTCCAAATGTTTTAAAATTGAAAACTCTATGCCTGTTAGCAGAGATTTTCTGAACAAGAAGACATTAACAACATTGCATAATTTCATAAATACTAAGGAAAATAAACCTGATTGATGAATGATTTTCATTCAGATGACTTAAAAGATCTTTGTACTGAATGAATGTCTATTTAAGGTGGAGAGTGAAATTTCTCTCTGAAACACAAAATTTGACACTCAAGTTAAATGCATCTGAGATGGATGTTGAGGTTTCTCCTCAGGATAAGAGTCCTTGCCCAGCTTACATACAGACAGGGCTAAACTTCTCAGCAGACACCTTTTGCTTTGGGGGACAAGACCCTGAAGCTCACACTTTAACAGTTTATTATCATTCTCATTGGCATGTTGACAGTTTGATATATTTTGGCCATCAAGCAGACATTTATGGCCTAGACACTGGACAGGCTGGCTGTTTCAGCCAGTTTTGGGCTATGGCCCTCATGTTGGTTGATGTTCCCAGATTTACACTTCTGTAGTCTGCAGAGAAATTTCTTTTGTTTCAGTTATATGCTTGTGATGGCAGGACTTAGCCAAATGGGTGTACACACTTCTGCCATAATCAAAACTCTTTCAGGCTGTGTAGTTTCACATTAAAAGTAAATAGGAAACCAGACCTGATCTTAATCATATTTGGAATGACTGAAAAACTATAAAAATGTCAACTGGTGTAAGGGAATTAAAACTCACATTTTCTGTCAAATAGGTGTAAAATAGCTCTGATTAAACAGATAAGTGATCAAACACACAAAAAATACAAGGAGCTATGTACTTAAAATTTCATTCACAATGGACTTGGACAAAGAAGGACATTGACTGAGAGAAAACAGTGAAAGAGAAGGGGAAAAATGGTCATGTTTAAATTCAGAAGGAAGACGATAATGAACTATCTAAAAATGCATTATGGATGCTTAAATATATCCATTTATGAAACTGTATGAAGGGCTGGAAGAGCTCTTCTGTATTGCTCAGATTGACTGTGTCCTGGGGTAAGTCAACAGGAATATAAGAAATCTTGGAGAAATTTTATGAATTAACAGGAAAAATTACCCTGATCTTTGAGCTGATCCCATTCTTTAAGGATTTTTTAGTTGAATGCTTGACAGTTCAAAAGAAATTTATAGATCTTTGCAGCTCAGTGAATATATTTCTTCAGTATAGTGCCACAGCCAAACAAAACAAGCACAAGCAATATATTTAGTGATTGTAAGTAGAGGATACATAAAACTTCAAATATTAGGCTTATTATATATATATATATATATATATATATATATATATATATATATGCATATATATATGTGTATAAAACTATATATTTTTATATATCTATTACACGTCTGTGCAGTTCAAATTACAAGTATATATATATAATTTTGAAATATATAAATATAACCATTGCTTGCTTTTATTTTATTTTATTTCGGTGACCACATGGATTGTAGCAGATATTTTCAAATATCATCTTTAGTTTATGTATGTTCCAGGCCTTCACCATTCAAAAAGTCACACAAGAACTTAATTTCTAATTGTTAGAAATACTCTTTTCATTAGCTGAGAAGATATAACTAATATTTGCATTCTTTTGATCTTGTACAAGTATGTTTAGTTTTGACAGGCCTCTCTTTTCATTGTGTTTATCAAATAAGTATATTTATAGAAAATAATCATATCCTGCCCCAACTTTTGTTTCACTAGTCTCCTCTTTTAAGATTTGTTCTCTAAAACTCCTTATCATCTGAGTAGTCTGGTTTTGCATTGAAATTACTATTCTAAACATAGCTAATCACAAGTGAGCCTGATATTCTAATGAAGTCTTAGTAAAGAATTATACAATAGAATTAATTTTTTCTTCTCTTTACTTAAAATACCCCACCTGCTGCTTCCTCAAATTAAATTGCTTGGGGATAAATAGCATTTAGACTACTTTATCATCAACAGTCATATACTATTCCCTTTCCCTTTTGTTAGTGAGACCCCAATCTGTAGCAGAGTTTCTTCTAATTTGTTCATAAAAGCTGTGGCTTTGCACTTTGCCTTAATAAGACAGTTAGTAATATTCTCCAATTCTTGCTGCAGATGTCTTAGTGTTTCCAAATAGGAGCAATGAACTGCAGCTGGGATATCTGAAAGTTCATAAGAATATACTCTATTTGTTCTTTAAAGTGATTTGTGATCATTTTAGACCTCACTGTTAGATGTCAGTTTTCAGCATCACTACTGGGACCTGCTTTTACAATTTTTACACACCTCAGAGATACATATGCTCAAGTTGCCAAGAATTACTGATGAAAAAGAAATAGAGGTGTGTTTCTACACAGTGATTATTGGAGCAAAACTAAAACATTGCAAAATGCTTGTGCTGAAACTTTTATTCTAATACAGTCACAAAACTCAATGAGAGGAACCTAAGGCCAAAGGACAACCTAAGATTTTGATCATTTTTGCTATTCTATCATGCAAAGTATAGAAAGAGATCTCTTGAACTAAGACACAAGTATAAACAAAATGTGAGAAAGAATTCTTATGTTGAAAAAAGAACAAGATTTGAATCTCATAGGCAGAAGATGCCTATTTAGGAAGTTTTACAATCCATCTGACCATTAAAGGAGATGAGGGAACTGATGATTCAGGTAGAGTTGTGACATTCTATAACCATTCAGCTCAACATAGGCACTATGAACACAAACAATTTGTGCTAGAAAGAGCTTAGAAGAAATGTGTCAAGATGTATCAACCGCAAGATGATGTGATAGCATCATCTTGTTAATTTACTTAGGAACACAATCTTTGCCACAAATAAATTTACGACTTTTACAAACAGTAGCAACAGCCTGATGTACCCATATTTCTTTAAGTATTTTTATTGAAGACTTCTGTATGATGGATTAGATGATGAAAGTTGAAAACCCCATTATCAGTAGGAAGCAAAACTGCCACATAGTTTCTGTTGTTTGTTTGATTCTTTGCTTTTTGTATTGAAGGGCAGAGAGGGGTGTCTGGAGGTGGAAGCCACCAGAAGAGGGATGCAGGAGACATTGCTTGATTGTTTCCTAACTGTTTTAATATTTTATGTGTTTCTTCCCTACTATAACAAAAAGTACAAATGTTACCTTTGTCTTCCCCAGGAAGCTTCACACTAATTACATGGCTAGGTAACACTGAAGAGTGGTCACTCATTGGCAGTAATCTAAAGTCCTGAAGCCATTTTACAAAGTGGACAGAGAGGAGTCATGATAAGAGGTTCCACTGGACAAGTATTGTAACTCTGCAATGTAATATACTATTTTAGCCTTAATTTTTTTTCCCCATCTGAAATGAGGATTCATATTAAGGTGTTCTGGAATCCAGGGCCTAGCTAACATTACATATGAGATGGAGCATTATGATAAGATATTCACAGTTTGGGCTCTAATGAACAAACACTTCTCTCCTGAGAGGCAAGATAAATTCCTCCTAAAGGAAGTTACCTGCAAGTTGTTAAACAGATGAAGGACAGTGTTTTTGGTTTTGTTCCAGCTCTTTCTTTTCTCCATCTTAAAGCAATCTGATGAACAATTTATAAAGTAATGGAGTAGGAGAATATTAGTCAATTTAGAGCATTCAGGTGGTTCTAACTATTGATCTAAACCCATAATTATTCATTTTCTGACCACATAAATCAGTAATTCTAGATAAAAATATGAAAAAATTCAGACCATTTTTGTCTAAAATAAGATCTCTTAACTGTGTACACTGAAGACTATATTTAATGTTTCCTGCACTGAAGCTAGAATCAGCATCCTCAAAAGCTAGTGAACAATCAAGAACTGTCTGAAGTAAATTAAAAAAAAAAAGTAACTTACAGGTCTGGTGAAGCAGAATATTCAAAGAAGATTAATCAGTATTTGCAATGACTCAATTGTTGTGCCAAATGTGATCAATGATAACAAAGGAAACATTTAGCTAAAAGGGAAATAAATATCTGTGGCAAGACTAATTTATTGATTGAACTTTATTTGTCAAATGTTTTTAGTATCTAGAACTAGTCAAACTGTGAGTAGTACCAGGCTCAGTGACATAGGGGGATTATGCTACAGTATTGGATCTGTTCTTCACTCTATGATGAAACTCATCTTTTAGAAGCTTCATTTCACTCACTGTCTTAACAACAGTTTATATTCAGATATCTTTGTAGAAGAGAATATATGTGCAATATACAGGCAGTTGTACATAACAGGCTATTCCACATGGATCTTCAGTACATTAATTCTTATTTAATTCTACAAGGTAAACATTCAAAGCTAAATAAATTTCACAGATTCTCAGAATGGGTAAGGTTAGGACCAGTGGGTTATCTGGTCCAAACTCCCTGCTCAAACAGGGTCATCCTAGAGCACATTGCACAGAATTGCATCCAGATGCAACATCTCCAGTGACAGAGACCCCACAATGTCTCTGGGCAACCCATTCCAGTGCGTGGTCACCCACAGTGTAAAGAAGTTCTTCCTCATATTCAGGTGCAACTTGAATGGAATGCAATTTCTGCCCATTACCTCTTGTCCTATTGCAGTGGTATCTGAAACATAAAAGTATGTTTCAGACTTTTTGCCATGGGTATAAAAGGTATTAGAAACAAAAGGGTGTGATCTATCAATACATCCTCTAAGAGCAGTAGTTGGCAATCATTTGAAATGGGAAATCTTTTGGATTATAAATTATCTGTTGTCTCTATTATCAAATTACAGGAAAACCAGGGATGGGGAGGTTCTATTCGCTTGCTATATTATTCTGGAAAGAATTTTGTAGAATGGAAGAATGCCAATAAAGATTTTATAAGGGAGGAATTGTTTTTAGAGTGGATTTAATACAATTTAAGGTGTTGAAAATAGGAAATCAGACAGAACCTGAAACAGTGAAAAGGGAAATGATTGGATATATAAACCATTAAAAATTCTTATATCAAAAGGAGCAACACCTGATATGATTCTGGATGGACTTACTCCTAGAGAGTTAAAAGTGTATATTAAGGTAGCCAGAATCCCCCCTGAATTTAAATAAGCCATAAATGAAAAATTTATTAAAATTCACTTCTATCATTAAGATTAAAGGATAATATTTCAAATGTTAAAACCTTTTAGAGGAATAAATAGAAGCAAAAAATCTAAATAAAATAGTCTTGTTTGTTTTCAAGCATAAGAAGAGTTCAAAGAAATCTGATTAATAGTTTCAGAAACTGTAGCATTATACTAAAATTGAGCAGAAAATTTGTAATGAGTAATTTATTCAAGGTTAAAACTTCATCACAGGAAAAGGTCTGAAAATGATCCCTTAAAATTCAAAAAAAGAAACTCCTAGTTTTGGAGTTCTGAACATCCAAATTCCGATCAAAACCCTGTGTTGCCAAGTAGGAAGAGAAGACAATTGCAGAATCACAGACTCACAGTGCTCAAATCATTGACATGTGACATCAATCACAGACTCACATCATTGGTGCTGGAAGGGATCTCTGTAGACCATCTAGTCCAACCCTTCTGCTAAAGCAGGTTGACCTGCAGCAGGTTGCACAGGATCACATCCTGGTGGGTTTTGACTATCTCCAGACAGGAGACTCCACAACCTCTCTGAGCAGCCTGCTCCAGTGCTCAGCCTCACAGTAAAGAAACTTTTCTTCACATTCAGATATAACTTCCTGTTTCTCAGTTTGTGTCTTTTTCCCCTTGTCCTGTTGCTAGCCACCATGAAAAGAACATGGCCCCATCCAACAAGATGTCATTATCTAGAATACGTAGTGATAACAGCTCGTATAAGAAGATGATCTGGTTTTGTTGCAGTGTATGAAACACAAGAAAATGCAACAAAAACATTTTCTTCCATAATCCCTATTAGATACAACCATTGTCCATTTTTCTAAGATTCCCTTCTGTCTTAGGGATCTACCAGATAGCAATTCATCCATCAGGGTATTCTCACAAAGTATGAAGGTTTTTTCAGAATAGTGAAGTATAGAGCTTTTTTGAGTAGTTCCAGATTTTTTGGCTAGATACAGAGTATAATAAATCTTATGTCTGCCCACTGTTTCTTATTAATTAAACCATTATTTTAGACTAAGTATATATATATACACATATAATTATATATAAATGTATACATATATATAAAATATAAATTTAGATACCTATAATAATAGGTATTCTATAAATGAGCAAGAACACACTAATACAGAAGTATATATTGTCCAAACCGTTCTGCATTTTCTGAATATGAGCACCACACATTTTACATTTTCTTTTAGTAACAGCCTGATAAAATCTTTTCCTGGTAGAAAAATCTGGTCAGATTTAAAATGGGTAAACTTCAAAGACAATAGACCTGAATTTGTCAAGAATTATCTCTATTTAATAAGTGGAAGGCATTTCTTTTGTAATTGCATTTTCTTACCTTTTACTCATTGGAAAATATTTGACACTTTTCCTTTACCATGGCAGCATTTTCAAGATGAAGCTTTTGACTTGCATATATGCTAATTTTAAAAGGATGAACTTTTTCTGTTATAGTGTCTAACAAGAAGATTTTCCACAGTGTTCTTGGTGAATAAAGATATCATTAAAATCCGAGCTACTAGGCACTAAACCTGTACTAAAGTGATGTCTGACCTTCATGACTTTTGTATAGTCATAGCTATATCTGCATGCAGCTGGAGCAGAGCCACAGGAACCATGGAATTTTTTGCATTGGTGAGAGTGAAAATCAGAGAGTAGAAGTCTAAGCAGTGAGAAACAAAAGGCTTGGATAAGATATGAGAAACATTCTTGCATATCTGTTGCTGGAAGTGGAAATCTGTATTATATGGGAACTACAGATTTGTGGTATGTAAGAGATCCCGGGGGACTGCTTCTTTGTCCAAGAAAAATTAATTGAAACAGCATTTTGCATAAAGAGAAAGTTTTGTGGTCACCCATTTTTTTGAGTATAGTATGCTCAGTTTTCTAAACCAGGTGTTTGCTTGTGCCATGTTATTGGGAAAAAAGGCATCAAATTCATGCTGTTCTGGGGTTTACAAAGCAGGTGGTTTCATCATACTGATGCATTTGCAAAATGTGCCTAAAAGTCTTTAGTACATCAAGATAATTATAATTTAAATCTATGGACTGGTTTTCCAAATAAAAAAATTGTTAATCATCTGAAGTTATTAGTGGGAAATGACAAAAAAGTTCCCTTCATGCCAAAGTTCTGCCCTTTCTAGGTAGAGAAGATCCACTACTTTCCTCATGAACTCAGAAAAACCACTCAGAAAACCACTACTTTCCTCATGAACTCAGAAAAAGAAGGAGGAAAAAAAAGAGAAAAAAAACCAAAGAGGACATGTAATAGCAGCTATATAGTCCCAATGAGAATATGAAGCAGTTCTGCCACAGGGGAGGAGGAATGAAAGTTGTTGATGTTCTACTCCACTGCTGCTAAAGGTTCTGAGATTGAAAGAATGGAGCTCTGAAGTCTTGTACATTTGCCTGATCCACTGGCTATTAACTTCACAAATCAGAACATAATATCCTTTCCTAGAAGCTTCCTCGTGAATGATAGTAAGCTTCTTCATAAATGCCTCATGACAGGATTCTCGCATCCTCTCTATGCCACTTATTTTCACCTGGAAAGGATTAGAGTGCTGACATTCACCAGGTAGTAAGTATTCTGACTGTTAGCAGATGAAAAAACTTGAGATGAGGAGGCTTTAGGACTGCCTATGTGTGTAGATAAGGTACTTGTTCTAGGTGACCCAGAAATACAAAGTGGAATACCCATGATGGAATGATAGAATCATCAAGGTTGGAAGAGACCTTTGAGATCATGAAGTCCAGTCACCAACCCATCACTATCACTGTACCTCTAAATCCTTAAACCATATAATCCAGCACCAGATCCAGACACTTCTTAAACACCTCCACCACTTCCCTGGACAATCTATTCCAATCCTAACCACCCTAACAATGGAAATATTTTTTCCTAATATCTAATCTGAATCTCCTGTCTCAACTTAGGCCCATTGTCTCTTGTCCTCTCACAGCAGTCACAGTAAAAGGGGCAGGTTCCCACCTCACTGCAACCTCTTTTCAGTGAATTTTAGAGAGTGATTAGGTCCCTCCTGTACTTGCTCTTTTCAAGACTAAGCTGAGAAGGAATGAGAAGACAAAATAAACCTTAAAAGAAAAAGTAAAAAAAATTGTAAACACAAACCAGGAAGAACTGAACATTTTTATGATTATTTCACAAAATCACTGAATTGCAGAATATTTCAGATTGGAATGGACCTCTGAGGTTTTATATTCCAACTCTTTATGAATTTTGGCTTTCCTGAACTCATTCCAGCATATAGTGTCACTACATTTGTCCTGGGTTACATCACCCTTCTTCCACATTCATATATTTCCTTTGATATTTGAGTTTATTCGAGAGACCCAAGTGCATCCATGTGCATCCATGTTGGCCTCCTCCTGCCACCTTTGCTTGATTTGCTTGGTCATGGGGGAAAGCCGTTCTTGAGCTTGGATATGATGAACTTGATTCCTGAAAAACAACAAACTCTCCTGGACCCCTCTTCTCCCCACAGTTGTCCCCTGTGGGACTCTTACAAGCAGATCCCCAAATAGGGAAAAATCTGCTCTACTAAAATACAAAGCTGCAATCTTGCTTTTTGCCTTGTTCCCTTTTCTCTGGATCCTGAACTCCACCTCCTCCTGGAAGGCCTTCCTGTACTTTCCCAATCCCACAAGGACTTTATTGTTTGTAGCTGTCATGTTCAGAAGAGAATCTACCCTTTTCCTTTGGATGACCTGTCTTAGGAAGGTCAACTCTCATCTACAAATCATCAACTCTCTCTACAAATTCCCTGGGCTGCTTGTGGCTTGCTGTACTGCTCTACCAGGAGATATCTGGGTAGTAAAAGTGTCCTGTGAAGACAAGAGCATATGAATATGCACTTCCTCCTGTTGTAAGAAGGGCTTTATCTGCTTATTTTTCCTGTTGAAGCAGCCCATAGCAGATAACCTTGACAACATAACCCATGTTCATCTACCTTCTAACCAATAAACTCTTGACTGGCATGCCATCCATGTGCATGGCAGCCCCATGTGTGCCTGCTAATTTTTCACATAAAAGACAACTCTCTCTCCTTTCCTCCCCAGCCTGCCCATCCTAAGGGGCCTGTACCACCCACTGTAGTACTTTAGTCATGGGAGTATTCCTATCCCATTCCTGTGACCCCACTGTGATTTGAGGCTTCAGCTGCACAAAGATCTCTGGTTCCCCGTGTTGTGTGCATTTGAATAGTGGCTCTTCAGCAAGTACACGCTGATTTCCCTCTTCCCAAAAGTGTGAAAGCTTTTCACATAATGCTGCTGTCTTGGTACTTGTAAGTGTAGGTATTTGTGTGCAGAGGCTTGAGGTAGACCCTCTTTGCATAATTTGACTACTGTCAGAAACTGAGGTTTTACTCTACTAATTTTTCCTCAAAGAATTCAGTCAGCCATCTGACAGACATTTGATAGATATTAATTAAATGTATGAAATAACATATTTGACAAGTGTTTCTAGTTGTTTGTCTCTCCTAGAAGGATCTGGTTCAGAAACTGTCTAAAATACAAGTCAGTTTTGCTGAATATTCATTTAAAGATATCTTAAAATACATGATGCATAACATTTTTGTTAGCAGTCAGCATAGACTTCAGGATAAAGAGAACAAGAGGATAAAGAAATGTTACACCTTAGGTAGTAGACTCTTAGATCTAACTCAGTGCATGCATGCATTTCTGAAGGGGAAGTTTGAGCACACAAACAGTTTTAAAAAGGAAAAACAAAACAAAAAAACAAACCCATACCTGTCTTCTAGCCTGGAGCCTGAGCACAGCTTCTTCCCACAAAGGTGTCTGAAAAAATAGCCAGCTATGGAATCAATAATTGTGGACAGAACTTTGAAAAATCTAATCTGTTGTAGCAGCCTTTCATGGGTCTATTTGACATTTTGGAAGAGTTAAGAAACATAAGTTTATATAACCTAGAAATACTCAGATTCAAATACAGTTTTCCACTGTTCAATATGCAGCTCTTGCAGTTCATGATTCTATAATAAAAACTACTCAATTTACAGACTGAACAAAACTCAGCAAATTGGCTCCTTAGGTTCAGTTCTCCTTCAGTTGTCTCACCCAAGACACTATAAAGAACTGCCTTGTAGGCTTTAACTGTGAATAGTGTGCTCTGATCTGCTCCTGCAACTTTGCAATATTTGAACTTTCTGTTTCCCAGGGCACTGCAAAAACCTTTTGCTCCTGTTACTCTTGAAATAAAAAGCAGTGTTCTTTATGAATTTTTAACACAGCACACTTTTCCTGCCAGTGCTTTCAGGCAAGTCACGTCAGTATCTGGACACTTGAATTTGAAGCTCAAAGCCTGACTGGCTCTATTTGTAAACAAGTGTGAACAGCATGAGCACAGTAGTGTCACTTCCCAGTAAATTCAGTGTTAAGAAATTACAAATGTATGTACTATAGAACAGTTTGACAAAGCTGTATTGAAATACATTATTCATAGTAATCTTTCTCAAAACCTGACATTTTTGAAAGTTTTCCATTTTGTGCATCATAAAATTGTAATGTTGGTTTTGAAAATGGGAAAAACATCAACAAAAAAAACCTGCTGAATGTGTTTAGCCTTTTGCTTTCAAAGAATCTTTTCCAAAGTAACAAATTCTGCTGCTTTTTTCTTCACCTTAAGCACTTCTCATTTTTCCTCTAATTATTGCAAATGAATTGCTGCTGATCTTTATCCACTGTGGTATTCCCAGCCTGCATCCTGTGTGTGTACGTGTGTGGTCAGGGGAAACAATATGTGTCAAGACTGCCTTATAAAATCAGTTCTAAGCCTTTAACCTTCAGCAGAACACTGAATAATTGAGGGGTCTATGGACACTGACGTTTATGGCAAAGCAGGAAAATAGATGTCTGTTGATGGGGCTCTATCTCTGATCATAGTTCACAGCCCCTTTCAGTGCTGGAGTTAACATTGTCTCCTTGATGTCAGGCACTGCAGTGTTGGCTGCCAGACGGTACCAGGCTGACAGTCCCAGGTCTCCTGTGCCACTGGTAGCTGTTCTGCTGGTGTGATCAACATAATTCAATCACTATTGTTACTTATTTCTCCCCTGTTCCTCCATGCTAGTCGCTTACTGACTTTTCCCTTTGCACTCTTTACTTTTGAAAGATATTAGCACGAGGGAAAATAAAAGAGAGCATTTACCGACTTCAATCTTCATAAATTTCAGGTTTTGTTTCACTCCCCCTTCATTAGTATAGCAGTATTTATGAGTTTGATTTGTAAGAGCTGCCCCCTGAATGCAAGGAAAGTTTATGTGCTTGAAAATATCACTGTGACCTAAATGGATTAGTCAGTTTCTTGAGTTTTGCTAACTCATTGAATTATGTTTTTTTCTGTCAGAAGACTTTATCACACTTGTGAAAACCTAAGTGGCTGTTACAAATCTTATCTGAAACAACTGTTACAGATTTTATAGGCTTATGTTTATGTATCTTAAATATTCATTCATGAGTCTTTAATTTTCAAAATATATTTTTTCCTCTACTGGGAAAATGTCCCACTCTGCACAAATAGCTTTTCCTCTCTTTCTTTAAAACATTACCATAAATTAATATTGATTTCCTTTTTTTCTTCATTGTGATAAATAAAAAAGCTGTTGTGAAGAGTTTGTGGATTTGTTCTGAACATGAAGGCAGCTGGAGAAAGATGCACTTGCAGTGTCCCAACCTCTGACTTGCACGGTAGCCTCCATCATAAATGCATTTTTCCAAGGGACAGAGCCTAGCTCTGTAGAAAAATCAGATCAGCTCTGAATCAGGTGTACTAATGTGGGGCAAAAAAGTTGCCTTTTTTCCTTGATAAAACTCTGACCACTCCCACAGGGGTAAATGTCCATACCACAATATCTTGCTTTGGTATTGCTATAGTGACGACTTCCAATGGTACTGTTCATCTTTTTATGACAGCTACTGCCATTTGATTTTCACTGGAGGCTGAAAAATTTACTCATAACTTTAAAATAACATATTTTTAAAAATATTACATAGAAGACTAATGATCTTTTCAATGTCAGCTGCTGAAAACTCCCACAAAATGATAACTGTTAATTAATACTTTCCATAGCTTTTCTTGATCTTTCTGTCCAAGAGGCAAGCTA
The DNA here is from genome assembly GCF_049639895.1 of Pseudopodoces humilis. Classification (NCBI taxonomy): domain Eukaryota; kingdom Metazoa; phylum Chordata; class Aves; order Passeriformes; family Paridae; genus Pseudopodoces; species Pseudopodoces humilis. The sequence continues at coordinate 62,569,573 of NC_142200.1, read as the reverse complement.
CTTTGTGTGTTCTGAAACCATCTGCTCTGCTTTGCAATTCCTGCTTGTTCAATTTAATAATGAAAAGAAGTTTTGAGAAAAAAAATTCCAGTCTGTGAGCAAAGTAAGATCTGTGTCATAGCACAGAGCTAACAAAGGCCTGTGCTAAGGAACTGAGGTTCCCTTTAAGGAACTTTCCCTCTGTTTTTGTTTTGTTTTGTTTTGTTTTGTTTTTTATTTTTGGGGTTTTTTTTAATTTGTTTTTGTTTTTGTTGGGTTTTTTGTTTGTGCTGAACACACATTTATTGAATTTTAAAAACATAAATTGAGCAACTGATAATTACATGAAGAGATGTAAAAAAGCCAAAAAAAGGGATAAGAAGTGAACCAGTTATATTTCCCAGTGCTTTAATACACTGATGTATGTGTAGCTATACAGTCTTCTTTTTGCCAATGATAATTTACAGCTTTTGGCTGCCACTGTCCAATTCTGTCAGTTGAGCTTTTGCCCCTGCTTTCCTGGCTATTCTGAGAGGAGCTGAAGTAGCAGGAAAGTCCATCACTGCAGGATACCCATTAATTTTACACTTCCTTTCTTAGCTATATATGTGTTGCTGATGTCTTCTTCACCATAATACAGATATATCCAAAACCTTACAGAACTGAAGATAGCTACTTAGGTGTAAATCTAATATCTTAGTTGTACCCTATAAATATAAATTTACAGCTGCCTATGCAACTGTAAAATTAAGGTCTTTATTATATCTGTGTGCCTCTGTGTGTAATGTTACACACCTGTAGTATATAGCATATCTATAGAGAGTAGAGAATATAGAATATTTTTAAATATATATATATATATATATATATATAAAATTTATATTATATACATCCCACCTTGGATGTATTCAGTAGCCACCAGAACCTTCTCTAGAAGCCCTGCCTGAGCAGGAACATTAGACCAGACCTCCACAGGTCTCTTTCAACCCCAACCATGCTGGGGTTATGTGACAGGCTTGATCTCAATTTACTGATGACACAAAACAGAAAAAAGCCCACAAATAAATGCTGAAAGATGTAGGTGTGTCCCGTGACTGTATAAAACTACAGTATGTGACCAGTATTTTAGAATATAAAACCCACATGGTACATTCCCCACTGGAAACAATTCAAAATAATAATTTTGGCTTTCATTTTTCACTGTTACATCATCTAAAAATAAATAATTTGTTGTCCTTTTTTTCTTTTTTTTAATAAGTCCATTATAGGCCTGATGTTGGATTGTTTGCCACATTTTTATTACCATAGCTCCACCATTTGCAATTTTTCTTTTCTTTAATTTTATGTCTTGTACTTGTTGAAATAAACATGAAGATTAAGAAATGAACAAATTATTAAAGGATTTAAAAAGAACTGGTTTTTATCAGTTTTTTCCAGATGATCTCATATCATCAATTCATTCACCATTCATTTTGCACATTAACTTATCAGTATAGGTGCCAATAAAGGATGATGTTACCTGCTCTTTGCAGGATAAATCTAATTTATTTGTGTGACAGATCTTGTACCCTAAAGGTAGGTATTGTATTCTTTCATATTAATTATGATCGGGATTAATCTTCATATGTGATAGGGTCTTCACAACTTCTTGCCTTTGCAGAACATCAGTGCATTCTCATATCTGGAGAATTTAGATATTTTTCTCCAGACTCGCAAATCTTCTGCTTGACTTTAAGCAGCAGTTTAAGTCCCAGGTCTCAGTTTTCAACATCTTCAGAGTATTGTGGCCAGTTTATCAGAGATTGTGTATTAATTCATGAGCAACCATTCAGAACAGTATAGGTGACAATTCCTGGGTTGAAGCTACTGAGAGGGTGAAGTAAGCCTAAAACACAGAGGGCATCATGAGTAAATTACATTTTTCCTAAAACTGGTCACTTCAGGTCAGATTAACAGTGTATTGCTAGGGATGGGTGGAAGTGCCACCATAGCTGCAATCCATGCTTTATCATTTGAAGAAGTAAATGGACAGAGCACAGTGAAGCACAGTGGATGTGAGATTGTGATTGCAAAAGGCTGGATTAAGGATGATAAAATAAATGTAAAATCTTAATTCACAATAGTTTGCCATCCCATTGCTGTAATGTTCTGTTTAAATAGAAAAGAACTCATTTGTGAGAAACATTAGTTCCTCAACTTCTCAGAACTGTATCCTATGAGGATTAATTAAGGAATGCTATCTGAAGACTTCTGAATGGATAGCACACAGTTCTCATGTGTATTGTCCATTTTTTTTGTATGAGAAAGAGACATGGCAAGTGGCTGATGCAGAAGTGTTTGCTGCTATGTATTCATTTAGGATTCAGTTCCTCTTTCTACTTCTGTCTTTTGGGCCATAAAACTGCTAGAACCTTTCCATAATTTGTTAAGCAGACACAGCAGCATCTGAATGAAGGTAAGCATTTCTGTGAAATCTGAATACATAGTCATGCTAATTTACATCCTATAGTTCATTTTGAATAGCATATAATTTCATTTTTACTGCAGAAAAAACTGTATCTCCAATTTACCGCCTACAGACAAATACAAAGACAATTGCACTTTCCTGATCCTAAAATTGTGGATGAAGCTTCTGCTATCAAAAGATCAATCTGAATTCATACTTTACGGTGCAAATGAAAGATACAGCTGACAGAATGTCTCTTAACATTGGTGGAAGTTCAAATTTCTATACACTACAAAGCACAAAAGGCTGTATAAGTTTTAAAATCTTGTCATTTGCAAATTATACTTGTATTCTAATTTGTGTAAATTCTTATTGAGTAATCAGTTTTCATTTTAAAAATTACCATACAGAGGTATAAATATCCACAAATCATTTTATGTGTCAGCAGCACTATTCAGAAGATTATGTAAACAGTGCCCAGGAGTTTGAAGTAGATTGCAGCAGTCAAAATACAAGTGACAGTGCTTGTAATCCTCGTGTTCAAGGTATGTAGGATTTGGAAATTTTTTTAATCTATGACACTCACAGTCTGACTACATTCTAGTACAGAAAATGCCAAATGTGGACAAGTCATTGCATCAATACAGAAATGGCACAGAATGATAATCTGGATAAATAGTAGGACTCTAGACTTTAAACACCTAACTTCCTTCTTTATTGATGAAAAAAAAAACTTCATAACAAGACTTTTTGAGGTGACACACTAACACACTGTCAATACTTGTGAGCAAAACATAAGTTATCATCTTGTGACTAGGAAAAGCAGAGGTGGTCTGAAAGTTTGCTCATGCTGGAAGGAGAAACAATCAGGAAAATTAGTCTAAAAAGACAAATTTTTACTATGCAAAATGAGAATTTGCAGAATTGGATTAGATAACTCTCCCCATCCACTTTCAATGTTCTGTATGCCTTTTAATCAATATTGTGCATAATCTGATAACTAGTAATTTCAGTTACAAATGGGAGACAATTATTTAAGTAAGCCCAGTAATAGGAGGGGTTTGAATAAAAATTAGCAGTATCTTCTCAAAATTATTGAATACATTATTTTTTTTTTCTTTTTTCCTCTGGAAAAGATGCCTTTGGTGATAGAGATTTTATGCATAATTCCAAGTAAAAATTAGTTGCACAACACATCTTTTTGCTCAGGACATAATTTTTGTGGGCCATGGACTGTAATTTGTAGCACTTGAAGGCTTCTATAGTGGAATTAAATCATGCTCACATTTTTCCCCCTTTAGTCTTGCTATCAAAATGATAAGTATTTCTACTTACAGGAATATTTCAGAAGAAGTCACTTCTAAGTAACTAAGGGTCATTGTCATAGTGATATTTTAATATGTTATTTACAGTTTGCTTTTTTTCATTGGAAGTTACAATGGAGTAACTTCTGAGTAAATTCTGAGTGAAATATCTGAGAATTTAAATACATTAATCAATCAAAAACATCATATCATCCATGTCTGCTGAAAATAAGATTTGCATCAAGCTCTCAGCTCATTTGGACAAGGAGATTTAAAGGATTGTGTGGGTTAGTCAAACATCAGCTGACAAATGAAAGCCCCTAAATTCCATATACTCCAGTAGCACAGAGTTTGAGCTTCAACAATTGTTGGACTCACAAGTAACAGAAGAAGTATTTTGTTTTCTGGTTCTGAGCTGTTGATTTGCATATCTTTTGATACAGAAAACAACAGAAGTTAAAAGCATTAACTTGGACAATATTTCATATATTCTTTTCAGTATAGTGATCCTGTATTTTGAACCCAAAGCCTGCAGTTTCTGGAGTCAATCCTATTTAAAAGGACAAACCAGATAATACAGATAAGTAAAAGTTCTAACTCACCGTCCTGTCTCCCAGAAAAGTAAGGGGTGAGAAAAGAGGCATGAGTTAAAAATTCCATAGACATTTTCTGGGAGGATGAGTCCATAGCCATGGCTATTTCATCCAAAACAGCATTTCTGATTCTAGCCTAGAGAACAAATGTTGGATTAATGCTTTTTGGATGTTGAGGTTTTCTGGACCACCAGGTTAGGGAAGGAATAAATATATCCTTTTACAACTTGCGGGAAAAATAAAACATCAAAGTAACAACACAACCTTTGTAATCTGACTGTATTTGACTTTCCTTCAGGCCATCTGACCAGAGCTGTTTTGTACCCTGAAGAAAGGAACAAGATCATAGTATTTGCATGTAAACTGGTGGAGATACAAGTCAAACGCTGCTCTCTCATTCAAAATCAGATGAAACACTTTAATCTACAGCTTCTATCTTCTTGTCCTACTGTGATTAGACAGATAGATAGATAGATAGATAGATAGATAGATAGATTATATAGATAGATAATCACAGAACCTGAATGTAATTCCATTTTGAAGTCTGTGTTTTAACTTTTTTACATCGAATATAGAAGACGTAATTTTCTGTTTGAAACAACTCACAGTACTGCTGCGAATATGGTAACCTCCTTGTTCCTGATCACTGATATTCAGCCAGACCTCTTTTAAAAGAGAAAAAACACTTCCTTATGTCTAGGTGATGTTTCAGATGTGGCAGATTTTTCTGAAAGAAAGAAGAAACAATAGGGAAGGACATGGGAAGAAAAATGCCAGAGCATTAACATCCTTAGCAAACGATTCTAACATATAAGTTTGCTCATGTAAGATACCAGTAGTTCTAGATCATTCTATGGAAATAATAGTTATTAAAAAATCTTTAAAATAGCTCTCAGTAGTATCTGAAAGATGTGACAACAGGTAGATCAAGTGGTGGTGTTGGTATATAATTTTTCATAATTGCATTTGTTTAAAATTATTACTTGTATTTAATCATCTTTGAGTGTAAACATCGAAGATTGCATTGTAAAATACTTTCTGAAAAGAGTATCAGTTTTCATAATGTTAAATGCCATTACTACTCATATGAGGAGCATTGCTCTATTATATCTTAGCAGTTACTAAAACAAAATTAGAACTTGCAATCTTGTTACTTCTAAAGCAAGTATGCTCTCCTCATCACCGTGCATCCTTCAGTTCTCTCAAACCCATTTTAATCCACCCTGAACACATTTTTAAAAATAATTATGAAGAGCAACAGCTACAATTTAAGTGTTTGCTCTGAGATGGATCTTAAACAGATTTTCAGGCATTAGATTCTGTGGAATGTTTAATCATTTTCCCTGGCTAATGTAAATATTTTCCTGTATTTTTAAACAGTTCAGTATATCTCAGTAGGTTTTGTAAATGGAATATTTCTTTCCCTCCTTAGATTAAGTCAGCTGACTGTTTTCTGCTTAGTTTTGAACACAATAGTACTAACTCATAAAATTAATTCCCATTTTGTGGGATTGTCAGAAATGAGGATTGCTCTGACCCCTGTTTGAACTCATCAGCTGAAATGAAGTTGTTCAGTGAGCTGGAGAAGACAAAGCTGAGTTCCAAGAAATTAATCAACTCCATCAGCCTCCATGATAGGCCTGAAAATGGCACACATCAGACTGACCCTGAGCAGCTCTGGATTCCCTCCGTAAATGAAAGTCATCATTCCTGGCAAGGAAGATACTAAATTATAGGCTTTTAAATTTAATTTTCAGTTTACTTGTGTTTTCGATTAGTGTGCCATGTTTCATAAAGATGGTAGTACCTTTAAGTAGTAAATGCCCTTCATCTACCAGCTCGATCCCTGTTGTAATAAAAAGGTAAATTTGAACTAAAAACTGTTAACAAATGAAACATGTGGTTGGGTTTTTTTCCCTTTTCTCTTTCCTTTCTCAGTGACACCTTAAGCAACAACACCAAATTATTTTCTTCATACCAAAATCAATAACAGGCTTGGAAATAAAAAGTAGCCCCACAGCCTGAGGCCACAGATTTTCATGACAGGCTACTAAAACTATCTTTCAGTAGCCTGAAGGTCTGCGAGCTAATCATTCACTTTCCTTTCACTATTTAGTTGTCGGATATCTCTCCGGGCTAGTAAAACTTAAAGGCTATGTGACAAATTGTCTGCTAAAGAAACGTTGTCCATTTTTATCTTTGTGGAACTTCAATCTTTAGCACATAGGCTGGAAAGTTCACATTGCTTTGGAAGGAAGACAAATTCAAATGCCAACTAATCTTAAATCCTTAAATGCTATCTTATTTTATTACTAATTATTTTATTTTTAATTATTTATTATTATTTTATGCAAAGTATAAAAGCTGTTGTTGTCTACCTGTACAAATCGGTAGTACTAAAAATACAATTTTTTTTGGGAGAGACAAGTTGCATAAAAAAGGGAAAACAAGTTTAAGATTCTTTAGTTCAAGTCTCAAAGGTGAGGGAGAATGACAATTAAGACTAAAAATCTTAATTAGGTTTCCCCTCCCTTGTACATATGTATGACAATATAACCTATGAGTAACTATAAAAATAAAAAAAATACATATAAATTATATATAATAAGTATTATATATGATATTATATAAATAAATAATATAATTATAGGTAACTACAGGAATTCCCAGCATCCATTGTAAGTGATATCTATCCTACGGCAGAGCTGATAGGAAATTGGAAGGTGATGAAAGCTGTTAAGTCTCCTCAAAGTTATCTTTTGTACAGGGTTTTATTTAAATATATAAATGCATACATTTTGTCTAGATAGTAAAATTTCATTTCTATCTTTTCAAACAATTCTAATGGTTACCAAATAACATATCTGGCAACTGCCTAATATTGTCAGCAGTAATTTCCCCATTAACACATTTGGGAGAGATTTAATTAGCTAGTTTGACTGGCATCTTTCTAGCATTCCAGACTAACCATGTGTTCCTAGATCCCTACTTATATGATCTTTCAAGTGCATGGCTTGAGGCAAAATATGCATCTTTGCTTCTGTACTGTTCTTCACCATTTCCAGTGTTCCCCTTTTCCCTTTATACCTCTATTCCCTCCAAACTGTGTCCTGAAAGGGCTTTTGCAGATAAACCAAACTAAAGCTTTCAGATACATAAGTATAATCTATGCTAAACCTTTACATCATCTTAAACAGATTACATCAACATAAGTCTTTAGATCATCGTAAGTACCTCAGACCTATTAATTTGTTCTCTAATAGGCATTTAGCAACAGAGGTGCACAGGTAACGGGGTGACTAGGGTGGGGGCAAGACAGTCAAACCTAGTCTGAAGCAGGTGAAGTGCTTCACCATGGTGGCTATGTGCTAAATTTTAGTGATTAACCTTCGTGGCCTCCAAATATCCTGACACAGAGGATAGTGCATGTCAGTTTAGCTTAGTTAAAAAGCAACGAGCCTTCTCAACCTTAATTACTGCTTATTGGGTTTCATATCTGAGAAGCAAGTTTTGAGGTGTTTCAGTTCTCTGTCACTATAATGGGGAAGTAGCTTGAGGAGTCAATTATTTCAAAAGTTTTTCATTGTGAACAGGAAAGTTCACTCACAGTGTGTGTGTGTATTGTACACAAAAACACACATAAAGGAAAAAGGTGATTTGTACTCTTTTTACACAGTTCTTTTAAAGCAAGCACAGCCAGAAGCAGCAAACTCCCTGTCAGAGTTCCTTTCCATATCCACACTACCATTCTCCTTAAAAAAATATCTTGCTGCTGGTGAAAATTATCAGACTAAATTATGTGTGATGATTGCTTTATGATAAAACCAGAAAAGAAGACTATAGATGACCTGAACATCTAAGGGTAACAAATGTGATCAGACTTAAAATATCCTTTATGGGAATTTTTGGAGCCTTGAACCCCTTACAATATGAAGAGAAAGTAGAACAGACAAGTGCTAAGATTTAAACAGAATAGTAGTAGACATGAAGTTCTTGGAAAAGCTGTTGAAAGTTTTCTTGTTAAGGCAGGAGCCAGGCAGCCTCATGACTTTACTCACTAGAGTGTAAACATCCAAACTTGCATCAGGCTTTGCATACCTCACCTTAGGTGGAGTGTAAGGGACAATATTCATGTAAGTATTTCACCTTCACATGGTATTTTCCACACTTATTTTTTAAGGCAAAATGTTTTAGGTGACTTCCATGGAGGGGGATAATGGTTTACCAGGATCACTAAAACACTGCTGACCCTCAGTACTCAACTGAGTGAGTGTGCACCTTCCCTGCAAAGTAGAAAGGCTACAAATCCCAAAGTAATTTCAAATAAAGGTGGCAGTGTGGGTTGAGTGAAGGGGTACTATATAATTAAAAGCACTTTGCATGTTTGGGGGAAGGAGTCCTGTAAGAGCACTTAAATAAAAAAAAAACACACCTCTTGCTTCAAAGTCTTTGAAGCATAATTACTGAGACATGAGGGACAAAGTAATTGTTGCTTGTTCTTACCATGTGTCTGGTATAGAAGTATACTTGGCAATATACAGAGCTGAGATAACTAAAAAATTATTTTCAGTTACCTGTCCATCGTGTCACTCTGCTAAGATCATCACTGGAGAAATAATGAATTAATGGTATAAACTGGTGAGCTGCATTAAGTTTTATAAAAGGAGCAGAGTATTTAAGCTAACAGATGACCATTTCAGTTTATATTAATAACTGCATGTTAGCTCTTAAAAACGTACTCAGAGATATATTCAAAATTCAAATGCTGGCAGTCAGATGTTTTACATCTGTGGATTAATTGTGGATTAATCACAAATGTCTTGATATTTCATATTCCTATTTGCAGTTCAACAAAGAAGCCACAATTCAAATGTTCTGAAAAACGTTCTTATTATTTCCTCCAAAGAATACTTTGCAACACCTTGGAAACTGAGGTCTATCTACACATGTATGCAGATGTTCAGCTCCAGTCTTTCCTTCGCTTTGATAAATTACATTTCTGTGTTGTGCCCATCTCTCCCTACAAAGGCATAATTTGTTTTCTTCCCCTTGATGGTGCTGGGTCTCATACAGGCATCCACAATGACACACGCTGCTGGAAACAAGGTGAGAACACTGGTGCCGACCTCCTCTGCTCTGTGTCAGTTATGTCATTATTGGCACTTGATCTAGTGGCACACATTTGTTTAATGAAGCATGGTTGCTTTAACCTTCGAGACTGTCCCTCTCCGAGAAGCATCAGCTCTCTCCTAGAAATTGAGTCATGACTCAGTAACGTGCCAGTTATTATTGTAATAAAAACTGTCCCCCCACAGCAAAGACCACAGAAAAGAGGAATTTGTTAATCTTCTACAGCTATCTGTACTTGTTACTCTTCAGATGAAGAGTTAACCCATTACTGGAATACACTAAACATTCTTTTATTGGAAAATTATGGAAAAAATCCTGAACTTCTCAATTTTTCTTGCATTTATCTCTTACATGACTTGATTCAATACAGAAATGAGGCTTCAAAGTCTAATAATTACAGTAGTTATTTTCTTTTAAACCTAAGTTACTAGTAGGAACAAGCTTCCTGTCTTAATATTACCTTGAAAATACTAGCCTTAAAAAAGGTGTGCTTTGCATTAGCTAGCCTGAAAAATCACACATATAACTAGAAGTTGGAATCTCAGTCACTTGTCATTAAGTACAGAGGAACAGCCTTATGTGGTTTATAGATACTATAAAGGTTGTTTTATTTCTGTGTTAGCATCAGAGACTTACTGCAAACATCAAAATCAATAAGGGATTTAATTCAACTGAAACAAAGATGTGTTTGAGGCCAATCATTGTCATACTTCAGGAGTTCTTTTCCTGCTTTTTTTTTAAAATTTTAGTAATCCGAAAGTGACTGCTACTCTTATAGCTAAATTTTATTGTTAGTGTTTGATTCCAAAACAGCTGCTGGCGCCCCTGAAAGAGGAATTCAGCTAAGCTTTATTTAACAATTCTGTTGTATACTCTGCCAAGTCACATATCTTCTAGCTTGACTATTAACATAAATCAAAAGATCTTGTGAAAACAACAGACTGTCTAGGAATTGGTAGTGCTATAGAGAATATGGACTTGGAAGCAACGCAAATGTTCAGATATTTACCTACCTTTCTTTGTAAACAAGATATTATGAACAGAAAGATTACAAATTTCAAAAATGTAAATAAATGGTTGACTACTTCTTTACTCACTTTTTTGAGCTGGATACATTTTCTAATGGGGTTTTTAAACAAAGGCTTTGTGACACATGAATACTACTGCTTGTGGTTATGATGAAAGCTTGGTGTTACTAAAACTTCAAAGGCAATGATTCAGTGTGAATTTCTCTGATTTGAGCATTGATGATAACCTTTGTCTAAAACACTAGGCTGGAACACTTTTATTGTTAAACACTTGTGCTGCATTGACCTTTCTCAGGATTGTTTGCAGTTGGATATTTCAACACACCATACCTGCAATTGTATTGACTAGAGTATTTTGCCTGTCAGGATTAAGTTAATGTTGTTATCTTTGGCTGTAATGAGTTTTGAGCCTGCTGATGCCTGCCTGCAAATGCAACTGTAAATTACTTTACAGTAAGACGTGATGATTTGCTAAGTCTCTTGCTAGGTTCTTTAGTCAGATTTAGTGTAAAATATAAGGTGAAAAAGTTTTTGTGCTCTGACATTCTGCATTACAGCTAATGTTTTTGGAACCTTAGCTCTTATATATACATATATATATATATGAGAAATTTCACTGATATCCTGGAAATTTTAATACTCTTTCCTATCAAAGTAGGGGGGGAGGGAAAGAATAAAAAAATAAATGGTCATGTGATTTCAATTTTTCCATCTTATTTTTAATATTACTGGGAACTTCTAGGTTTCATGTAAAAATATTTATAACCTCGTAACTGAGCCCAGTTGCACAGATACTTGGCACATTATCTTCAAGTGCTTTCAGCAACATCTACCAATGATCTCATGCTTCCTCATGTTTCCTCTTCCAAATCATATGGGTGAGACAAGAAAGCAAGCCAGGACAGAGAAGCTGAGTATGCATATTGTCTGTCCCATGTTTGATATACCAGCTGTGTGTCCTGCCCAGCCACAAACACAAGACTCCTGTACACATTTCTATAATTTGCATCTCACTTAGTGTGATAACTTTTTTCCTACTTTTGACAAATACAGTATTACCTTGTTTATATTTGTTCAAGTCTGTAAAAATTGCTTTCTTGGGCAGGACCTAACTTAGAGATCTGGTGCTGAAAAGAGCTGCCCTTTGCCTATCACACCAAGAATCAAGCTCCTAGTTTCCAACCTAAGTAGCCACAAGCACCTAGCTTCATCTTACTTATTATCATGCTGAAGTTAATAGATGAGCCAAAATGGGTGTTGTAATACAGTGACCAGTGTAATCTCAGAGATGTGAAAGAACATATTGTCCTCAGCAGGGTGACACATTGGGAAACCCTGGGAGAAGAAAAGGGAGCAATACTCTGTAACCTCCATCCAAGAAAAAAATCCCCTTGACGCTAACTTTGGCAAATGTGAAAATATATTTAAATTGAAAGGCAAATTTGACCTGATTGAGAAACAAATAATGAATTTAGAGATGCCTAGAGAAATTAAAACCAAAAAACCTTAGCTCAGAATGAAAAACTGAAACTTAGAAATCTCATAAAATTAAAATGCAAATTGAAATGGTTCAAGACAATTGAAAAATTTCATATCTTGTTTTGTTTAGACTTAGAGCTTTGATTTGTACAATTACACATTTTACACCATCACATTGTAGTTCATACCAAGCTATTGTCACTAATACCAAGCTATTCACTAATGTCAAGTGAATGAAAACATTATTGTAAAAATATTTTGGGTTTTGTTGGGTGAAAATATAGTTGCTACGTTTCATGTACAATTGACAGATTATAATTAATCTTTTTTGTATTTAAGACTCTACAGTGGGATTGTTTGGACTGGGTTTACAATTTCTTTGCTGATGATAACCATTTCAATTTTGGGAATAAGATGGGAAAGTGTGTTTCCGTCAGAGCAGCTGTGGTACCAGTCAGCTAATCAGAATTCAGCTTCCCATATGTTTTCAGTTCTATGGACCACAGCTATGGGATTCACCTCATCTGCATGTCAACACATATTTTAGAGATATCTAGCTAGTTTGCTAGGCTTTCCTTATAAGATGCAACTTTTAGGTGCATTTAAGGTGGTTAGACCTCTCTGGTGACTGTAACTGCAGTCTAATGATTAATGATTAGGAGTAATGCAGAAATCTAAGGGGAATCAAGGTGAATGCTTGGTATGACCAAATTGTGCACCAATGTCATTACTTTTTTTTGTTTGTTTGTTTGTTTCTGTAAATCACTGGTTTCAAAAGGTGGTATAAGTTTAGGAGACTTCTAGATTTTGCTAAAAACAAATATATAAATTCTCATGCTGACACAGTCTCCAGGACAGATTCAAAGACTTATAGCTTAGCAAATCTCACTTCATATCCTGCCACAGCTGGGGAAATATGAAGAGTTAAAACCATTAAAGATGTCATCTCTGGCTGATGTGTAAGTCACAAATGCATTCACAGATACATTAAAAAAAGAAAGGCAATTATATCATCAGATAGTTCATAACAAAAGAAGAAGAAAAAAATATTAAAAGTGCATCAGTATTATATATGCTATAGTATTTGACAAAACAGCAGATACGGAATTTATCTCTAACAATATTCATCCTCCCAAAACTTTCACTCTATTTGGAAAAAAAAAAAAGATAAAAAACAAAGAGGGGGAGAATAGAACTGATTTTCTAAATTTAGAAATAAATAAACAGAAAGGTAACAGAAGAAAACTGCCACTTAGCTGAGTGAATGTCGGCTGACTTATCGCACTTTCTCTTGCCAGTGTTTCATCGTGGATGAGGTGAGGTAATTCACATATCACCAGAAAGGTAGCAGCACATCCTTGAGTTTCAGGGTCACCTGTTGAACTCAAAATACTCATAACTAAGTGGTTCAGGAGAAGCTCTTTGATTCTATCCTGTCACCTATAAATATTGAAGTGCCTGAGCTGGAATACCATGGAATAGAGTTTGCATATAACAGAAGTTGCAGCTGCTATTGCCCTAATGCCATCTCAGTACTTAAAGGAGGTTATCAGGTTTCAGCCAAAAAAGGCCCCTACAGTAGCTTTGTTAGGGGGAAGAGAGCAAGATGTGCTAAGATAGACCTGTGTGTTATGACCTAAATGCTTTTTTCAGATTGACTAGAAACACAAAGATTTTCAATGAAAAAAAATTTAAAGCATATATTTTAAAACACCTTTTCCTGACCATATTGTATGATAAAATAATTATGCAGCATAAATTAAAAGAATTTTCCTAAAACTTGCTAATGGATTTTGAAGATAGATTTAGAAGAATGCTCAGTTCACATGCAGGGTGCTGTATGTCACTGAAAGAAAAAAGAAATTAAGCAAATGGATACTTTGGGCAGAAAGAACATACAAATCTACTTGTCATTATGAATTTTCACTCCAGCTGGCTGCACATCTTGCAGCAAGAGCTGATTGTATCATTGTATTTTTAGAAACATTAAAACCACAGTTCTTCCTCCCTACCTGTAGAGCCAGCTCTTAGTCTCCATCTACTGCTGAACTTGTTTCACTGTTACTCACACCATTGTTAAAGTGCATGCTAAAAATTGTAGATTATTTCTGTTCACTGAACACTACATTGTTTTACCATGGATAATATTTTATTCATAAGGAAAATAAATTGTCAGAGTTAAAAAACACAGTGCATTTTGTTCTAGGCAACACATTGCTTTTATCACACAAATAATTTATTGGTTCTGCTCCCAGATGAGTTCTGTGCTGACCTTTCCAGGTATACTGAATATTGCTGCATAATTCGTCTTGTTGTGAAAATGTATTTATTTTAGCCATTAATACATGCAGTGATAACCTTTGTGTTGAGGAGCAAGTTTGTTGTTTTAATTCTGATACATATTTTTACAGAGGGATATATGGAAAACAAAACTTCCTATCTTAAAGCCTTTCATTCTGAAGAAGAGGGACAGATTTGAATCCAAACCTACTGTACAAGCTTTGGTAATGGATCGAAGCAAAACCAGAACAGCCCCATTTCCTGGTTACAGGGCAGACACAGGCCCACTCTAGTTCAAAACTAACCTCTGCAAGTAATCAGCCCAAAATGGCAGGTACTTCTTCAGAACAGCTCACTGCATTTTAGTAATACCTAATGTGAGCTTGAATAACTTCAAACATTGTTTCACAGCATCCCTGTCTTGTGCAACCAAATCAGCCACCACATCAGTCCATGTCTATTTGAATATTTGCTTTCAGGTTCTATTGACAAAGGGTCTGAAGGCTGAATAAATGCCAAAACCACATTTTTCAGTTTATAATGAACAGTACACATGGCAAATTTTAAGTCACAGTAAAGATGTCCAAAGACTAAATCCAAGCTAGAATAGTGAAATCAGTTAGAGTAATGAAAAATATTTTGAGCAAAATAAACACAAATTTTCATGCAGTAGTTAGGTTTTTATATTGTTAAATATATCTCTAATAACTTATTTTGAAATAATCAGTTCAAATTTTCTCTTCCGAGTATCCTGAAATTTGCATGAGAAAAAATAGCTCATTATAATAAATGCAGAAAACCAATATGGAAGTCTGTGGCTTACACTTCTGGAAGAAATGAATCTCTGAAAATAAAGTTACATCTGTTTTATTTTGTTTTCTTTTCTGAACATCAAGCACTTAATATCTCAATTTTTGTAGTTTCCACGTCCTTCTACAAGCTGCTCAAAATCTGGTCTCATGTGTCATGATGGGTATTTGCCTACTCAGACAATGTTGGTGAACATATTTATTAGTTTGTTGGGCTTTTTAAGGAGAAGGAGAAAAAATATTCTCAAAGCAGAAGAATTCTCAGGGTTGCAAGGTGAGCAAGGACTTGCAAACATTTTCCACTTCAACAGCTGCTCCAGGAGTTTAACATCACTTTGTGTTTTTTTTTTTATTTCAGTGCACCTTCTGTTTAGACAGCTACATGAATACATGTTTATAGCACACAGAAGAGAAAACTCTCCCAGTAAAATGTAGCACTAGTTAAAAAGGCAGACCATAACTTGGAATAAGCCTACCTCTACAATTCTTCTCTCTACTATAATTAATTTGGACACTTTCTGGCATTTGTTGCTTGAGATTTGAAACATAAACACTGTTTACATCCATATGCACTCATGTTCAGCTTGGTAAACTTATGATACAAATGGTAGGAAAAAAGAATTAAATCCATTTTTTTCATAATTATATTTTTTTGGAAATACAGACAAAAAAATGAAGTGTTCCACCCAAAAAATCCCAACAAAATATATGAAAATGTTATGAGAAAGATCTTAGTGCTAGGATTTCTCCTGCTCTCTCTCTGGCCCATTTATTTAATATTTATTATTTAACAGTAATATTTAATTATTTATGTGAAGCGGAATAGCATCAACAAGAGAGGCTGGGAGAAAAAAAAACCAAACCAACCTGACTTTGTAGAGCAGTGGTTATTATACTTGCCCATGATGTGGAAGAGGGAAGATGGAGGAGTTTATATTCCAAAGCAGGGAAAACAAAACTTGAAGCTGTTTTCCAACCATATTTGTATCAGTAGATTAAGTTATTTCATGATAAAAAGTATTTTGCATTTTTTTCCTTCCTAAATTTTAATGGGATGGCATTACAACCCACTGCTGCAATTTCTTAAAATAAAAATTGCATGCCAATGTTGAGAATGGAAATGATCCCCTTTAGCCTGGGACATCAGCTTAGGTGTCTCAATAGGGAGCTGCAGGCATCTTGGCAAGGAGATACAGAGCACTTATTTTTGATATATACATTCTCTATCCAACCAGTGCACAATTTCAGCTTTTTCAAAGGATGGTGGGGAAGGCCTGTGGACTAAAGGACATGACTTGGGCTTATGAGCAAAAGACAGAGATGACTTTGAATATCTGCACCTCTCTAGAGCAGGTACCTCAGATTAGCAAGAACCAGATGGAATATTTCTGTTAATTCCAGTTTGTCAGTGCGTGGACTTTTAGAAAGAAAGATGCTAAAGGAGAGACCCCTGTTCTCTCCAGTGTCTTCCCTGGCCTATGGGGATACAGAATTCATACCACAAACTTTCTGGTAGAATAGACTGTCTTGCGAAATTGGATGACAGAGAAGGAACAAGAAGCTGCCACTCCCAATTGGTGTCAAGACACCTAGAAAAAGGAACTCTGAAATTTGAAATGTTTATGTTCAGTATACGGTTGCTTAGATTAAGATCAGTCAGCCTTAGCAGCTGCAATATCTGGAACACTGTCTTCCATTCCCTCCCCATCTCAATCCCCACTACAGATTCTCTTCCAAAGAAACAAAAATTCTCCTTTCACAGCACCAACATCAGCTGTCACCAAGAAATTTATTCCCCTATGTACCTGTTGACATGGGTGACTGCTATGGGGAAGAGAAGAGAGTAGCAGGAGATCAGGTGGATAGCTGCATTTGTTCCATGCATGCCAGCTGCTGGTCTAGTTGCAGGGGATAAGGAAAGAAACAGTACTAGGAAAAAACCAGTGCTGACACTTCAGGATGCTGAGCTCAGTCCAGGTCCCTCTTTCTGCTGGAGTGGTTGTGGAAGGGTTGGTAGAAGGAAACCTGCTGAAAAGCTACCAGGCTAAAGAAACTCTGCTTGGCTGCTGGTGTAACTACCCCAGTTTCCATAAAGATGCAGTAGGGAGGATAGGAGGTTCTTGTAGGCTAGACTGGGCCTTTGGTGGTGTGCTGTGTTAGGCAAGCAGGGACTGGAGCCCAAGCCCTACCCTCTAACAGAGGCATAGCTACCAACCAGGCTCTGCAAACTCCAGTCTCCATCCATCTCTTGAAATCAGGATACTCAGTGCTCTAAAGATCTCTAATCAGCCTCCTAGTGCTTCATGCTCCTGACATACCCTAATCTGAATTTATTCATGCTTGAAGTATGGATGTACATGAATGTCTTCAGTAAGATTGCTCGGCAATAGGTCCTCTGTTTCCACATGATACTGAGTTAAGAAGGCTCACTATCTTTCAGTTGCATTCAGCATTCCTTAAATTTGTTTGAAAATTAGATTTACATCTTTTCTTTCTTTAGTTCCATGACTGTCGTTCATGATTCTCTATTTCCATTTCTCCTTCTGCTTACTGGAAAATCTTGTGTGTAATTCTTTTTCCCTGAAAATCTTAAAAACAAACTTATGAACTTAAATGTTGCCTTTTTCTAATATTTTTGATAATTTTTTTTTTATTCTGTATGGTTAACACAATTTTTTTCCAAATCAAATTTCACTGTTATTTTCTTAGTAACTTAATTTTAACTGTTCACCATGAATCATCATAATTCTCAGAGAGCAGTCTCCCCTGCCCACCATCTCAAGCTGTTTTCCTCAGTCTTTGTCTTGTTTGAGGTTAGATGGTCTTGAACAGGGTGTATCCAATCAGCCCAGTTTTAGCATAGCATTGCATTTAAGAAGTTCTGAGCAGCTGCTTTGAATCACCTCTGGAAGACATGGTCTCTGTCCATTAACTACAGGTCACCTAGGTCTCTACATTTCATGAATCTGAATCGTAACCTTAGTGAGGTGTCTAAAGTGAGACCAAGTTGCAAGTGTGCATCTTGCCATAATTGACAAATGATTTGAAGTTGGTGCACTAGCCTGTAGGAACAGGCCCAGTCAAGAGGAGGATATATATTTGTTTGAATTTGACCGCAGAATGAGGACATGCTCTAATTATAATGTTCACACAGCTGCTGTGCTTCAAAACAATTCCATGCCCCAGTCCTGGAAAAAGATTTGTTGTGAGGTACTCTTTGGCCTTGAAGAGTTTTATTGACTTCAACGAGCCTACGAGTATGTATTGGTGCCAAACACTGCAGCTGCAATAATTAATTAAAATTGAGCTGTCTGAGAGTGTGGAAAGGTACAGTATTTCTAATTCTTTTAATCCAGAGCTGCTTTTCTCCATGTGAAGAGCTAAAACTTTATGGCATGGGTACATCATGATACTCAAGACCACCATTTTAATAGTCAGCACGCTGCATATGCAATGGCAAGTGTGCCTCAATACCATGAAAAGGTTAATCCATCAGCACCTTATCTGCTTACAATTCCATTCCTAATTTCCATTTTAAGTATGTACAAAGTGATGGCTTGGACTTGAATGCATGCAAAACAATTGATTATTTACATAGTTGTGTTTTTTTTAAGGGGATTCTTTTGGATTTCTTGGACTGTAGGAAAGTTTTAGGACCTAAAATACTGCTAAAGAAATACACCTCTGAACTTGTCTTTAACCTCCTCTTCACTCACTAGTTCTCTTACTTTTTAAGAATATAATTATTCTCATTTTCCTGCAGCTGTTTTCTCATATGCCATTTATCTCAAGTATTTCCATAGTCACTTGTCAGCATTCTTCCCTATCATTGTCCTACTCTTGGACCAGCAGTGCTGGAAACACCAGCTATGTAATAAAATTTCACTCCCTCTTGTGGGAAAAAGGAGATAGGAAGCTGCAACCTGGAGAGATGACTGAGAGTAAGGTAGGCAGAAAATATTACTTTTATTATTATTATATTTTATAAAATAATATGCTTGTTGTTAACAAAATTGAAAACACCACAGATTTGAATCTGGTTTTCTAGACCCCACCTTGAGGGCTAGGAACATAATATTTACAAATTAAAAGTTGGCATTCCAGAATATGTTAATAACAAGAGTTAAATTCCATGACCAAGGAATCACTCAGTCTTGCCGATACATCTGCCTTGTTAGTAATAAATCTACAGGAGTCATTAGCAAAATCTGCTCCCAGCTACATACCCTGTGGTTAAAGTTCCTTTACTTCTCATAGGCTTGTCCAGAACATGTCTGATCAGGACATGGGCAAGAAAATTTCAAGAGAAATTCAGGATACTTTAAGCCATGTCTTTGTAAAACAATGCTGAAGCCATGTCAGCTGGAGTGGTAGAAGAGCATATCCTCTTGCTAGAGAGGGTAGCCTGCCAGGCTGCATGCTAAACTGCTTTGTTATTTAACCTCAGTCTCTATATGCATGAGGAACATAAAATGTGTGTTCCCATCAGGCTAGGCAAGCATAGAGCACTGTCGCTGCTCTTACCCGTAATGGCTTGCAAACTGAACTAAGAACAAACAACAGATTGAGATAGAAAAACATACAAGATGAATGAGAGGATGATAAAAACAATGGCAATTTCAGAATTATTTCAGCTTTTCAGAACTCCAGCTATTTGACCATCTTTTTTTCTCTCTCCCTGGCTCTGTTTGACTATGAGGCACTCTACAAATGATATTCAAACAGATTTTTCTGTGTAACATCTAAATCTTTTTGGCATTCCATCAAAATGAAAAATATTACTGAAGAACAATATTATTAAGATTAATTTTTCAGCTTACTGCATACGTTATTCCTATTATAGCATCTGGAAAGAAGAGATCTGCCAGGTCCTTTAGAAAGTGTAAATTACAGTTGACAAGTATAATTGATACTCCTGGGCTGCCTTTTCTCTGTGGTCAATTGGGAGTTTTGGAGCAACACAAGCTTTTATAGATCCTTCAGCTAAATTGAAAATCCAAATGTAGAATGCTGCACTAAGAACCATATGTGGATATGACGAAGTTCCTGAAAAAAAAATTACACCCAGAGTCAGTGAATAGGTCCTACTGTCCTATGGCAGTATTATACTGATATGTCTTTTTAAAGACAGTGTTTTTCTTTTAAGTAGGGTACAATAATCACTGCGGCTGACAGTTATGGAATGATATCGCATATATAAAGCACAGCAGGGTTCCACATCCCACTTCACTCAGTAGATGGTTGGGCCCTGGAATGGGGTCCCCAGGGAAGCAGTCACAGGATGAAACCTGGCAAAGTTCAAGAAGTTTGGACAACACTCTCAGACACATGGTGTGATTCTTGGGATATCCTATGCAGGACCTGAATTTTGATAATCCTTATGGGTCCTTTCAGGATATTCCATGGTTCTACAGTTCTGTGACTTCTTAGAGAAGTCAGGAAAGCAAAGATTGAAATAGCATTTGTGTACTCTAAATCTTACCTCACTGAAAGTATTTTCCTGGAGTGCTTGTGAATGCATGAAGATGTCATACATAGGAACTCCAGTGTTTTGTCTAAAAAAATGGTCTTGCAGATCAGTGCCTAGGGCTATCCTTGCATGTTTTAATAGATGATCATTATATACATGACCTGAGGGCAGGACTCAGGCCTTTGGTCGTAAATGAAGAAACCAGCTTGAAACCCACAACCAGCTGCTCAACCCCTGCAAAATCCTAGGAGTTAGGTGAGGCAACAGTATTGTCTTGGTTTTGGCTGAGTTTTAAGGACAGGTATCTAACTTCCATCCACTGAGTGAGAGGCTTAAGTACTGTACTCTTACAGTCTTACCTCAGAAACTCATTTATAAATCCTCAGGTCTTTTATGCTCTATTTCCCCATGTTGTTCATAACTCTAATCTTTCCTTTCATCATGTGAAAATTAATGAAATTTTAAATTTCATTGAATTTCATTTAAATATAAATGGTGGGGGTTTTTTTCATTTCTTTTGTATTTTCTTCTGTTTTTTAAAAAAATATTGGAAAATAATTTCCATTATGACTAGTGGGCCAGGACATCAGCTTAAGAGTCCACAGGCCTACTAAAAAGAATCAATTACATTTACAAGTGGGGCAAAGAATGGGGATGATTGTTTGAGTCTTGGGTTTGTACAACATTTTTAATACTCACTGAAAATCCTCTTAGCTGTCTTTACAAAATGGTGCATTTTTAAGACTCTTTGGACCTTGTCTTAATGATTTGGGATAGATATATTTTAGCATTTATTTTAAGTGCTTGCTTGGTCCATACATGAAGTGACAGTAATTCTAGGAACAAGCCCACTGCATATAAAGAAAGTTACAAAATTAAAGGGACATGTTCTGCTCTCAGAGAAATCTGCAGAGACTTTGATCTTAACCATGTTGCCCTACTACTTGACATGAGTATTTTGCAATGCATTTCTAAGAATTTATAGAAGGGCATAAATAATGATTTTTAAGAGCCTTTGTCAGTTTGAATGTACATAGAACCATTTAAAAATCTAATGCAATTAGCTGATCCAGAGATTCCTTCTCTGATATCCAGAACTATTTCTCTAGATATTTAAATCAATCAAAAAGCATTCTCAGTGCTGTCTTTCAGTTAGTTTATTTTCATCCTAGCCTGATCTCATCTAGCATTCAGCAAATTTGTGAAGTTGTATTAAAGCTACCAATGGTAAGATGCAAAATAGAAGATGGATCTGCTACTTCAGATGTGTTTTTACATTGTTAAAGACGGCAGCGCAAATAAAATTAACCATCATGAAAAACCACTCAACACTTTATAGGTACATACTAGACATTTCCCAGAAAAATTGCATTCTTCAGCTGTGTAGGCAAATTAACTTCAGTTTGTTTGGAAGAAGCTTTAGGTGTGAGGAAAACAAATCTTCCAGAACCGTATAAAAACCATGTGAAGACATACGATAAAGACCTTGTAGATATCACAGGTTACCTAGAGCAGGATTGTCAGAAGAGCCCATCACTGGCACAATTTTCCTCTCAGCAACTTCAGAGGCAGCAGGACAAATAGGAAAAAAGCAACCAGTATTTCAGTGGTGTCTGGAAATCCAGAGGAATTGAGGCACTTGGATTAGAGAAAAACAAAATTTTTCACCAAGGAGATTGCAGGGAACTGAAGTCACCTCTAACATCCAAAAGATGCTAGGTCATTAACTGGCATAACATGGGAGGACAGCAATCCAGTATCACTGCAGTATCGCAGACAGAAAGCACAGCAGTAAGGTCTCTATTTAGAAGAAACCACCACAGTGTTAGGTTCAGGCATACGGGGGGGAAAGTCTACACACCCTGTTGATATTTTCCTGAACACCATTTTATGACCTTCTACACCATGTGTCTGATGCACCTGAGATGCAAAAATATATTAATTGACTTCTTCACACCACTGTTACACAAAACACGGTCTCCATGACCTTTACTGAATATACCAAATTGCAAGTTAGAGTTCTTCTGGACCCCTTCCAAGTGAGCCTTTGGAATATCAGAAATTTCATAGCCACCATGAAAACTGTTGACTAAACAATTTTCTCCTCATTTAAATTACCAACTAAACAAAATCTCTGCTTTTCAAACACATAGAGAACACATAGAGCCCTGCTTTGAATAATTTCAAATTCCATGTTTTGATAAAAGTACTGAAGCTCTTGGAATATTTTATTTTAAACTTTTGAAAACAAAAACTCTGCTTTTGCATTCTGGACGAGCTGGAAAAAGAGTGCTCTTCTCTTCTCTAGTTATTTCCAAGACCCAGCTTTGTCTTCCGGGAAAACTTGAAAGAGGATTTGCTATCCAGATGGAAGATCCTGGTGGCAGGCTAGTTCTAGAAGATGTCCACTTTTAATAGGTTTATTAACACTTGGTTATTATTCCTTATATCAGCCCACCACAAAGCTACATACAAAGCTAGAACAGAAACATGTAAGAAGTCTATTGCAGAATGATCTCCAGTATTAATTTCTTAAGACTTTCCCCTCAGGGGAAGAAATACCTGAATTAATGTTAAAAATAGCAATGCCATCACTGTGACATGCTAAGCAAAGATATGCCTCAAAACTCACCATGCTTTTCTAGAGAAGACTGACATCAGCAGAAAGGGGCAAATTTTTGTCCTGAAGAGTGAAGACGATTTTTTTGTTTGTTTGTTTGATTTCTTTTTCACTTCTTTCAAAGATATGCTAGAGCTACATGAGCCCAGCAAGATGGTTAGAAAGCCTCATGAAAACAGCACACCAAACATATACTTCCCCTCTTCAACTATGCCACTGCTCCTGCACTGTCAGGCATGCTAATCCAAATAAATTTGGGTTCTGGGTTGTGGTGCGTAGCTCGCTTCTTTCCTCTGTCATGTCATAAATAGTGCCTGTTCTCTCAGAAAGGAGAACCTCTGTGGGACATGAGCAGTGACTTTAAGCTTTTGTAGAAAGTAAATACAGGAACTGACTAAGGGATTGTGAAAAATATATGCACTTGTTAAGTTTGAGAATAATAATAATAATAATCATTTGAGAAGAGTTGCCATATCAGGCATAGAAATCTCTTTCTACACTCTGCTTTTTGAACAAATGAAAATTACAGTACTAAATTTTTTCAATGGAGAGTAAAAGAAGCAGTCTCCTTGCATATAATGCATATAAATACCAATTGTCTGTCACTTTTCAGCAACCTAACATTGTTAAATTGCCTTTTAATCACTCTGATATTTTATATGTAGCAGTAAAATGTTTATACTGTGAATTGTACAGTAAACCTTCAGTTTAGGAGCAAATTAATAGTCTGGAACCGTGAGAATCTGACTGTATCTGAATATTGATGATCTCACTTTCTGAGTCTCTCTGGGATTGGGGGTGCGAGGTGTTGATCATTGCTTCTCACTGATAAGCAAAATATTTCCAGAGCGTGAAGAATTCTGTGGTGTGTGAGAAGGATAAACCATAATCTGCATCAACACACTAACTTCTCCTCTGCCATTTGCATTGAAAATCAGGTAGAAGTTATGCTAAGCTCTCTATTATAGCCTCATGTATGTGAAAGGTCTTCCCCTTCATTTGAATAAGGCCTCTTATGCATGTGAAAAAAAGCACATTTAAAAGGAAGGTTCCTTTAATTAGGGTGGCATTTAGAATTCTTAAATGTTCACTTTTTGTGATGCTAAATTGTGGAGTATTTTCAAATATGTTGTAGTAGTCATTTTCATTAGCCACTTTTATTTTTATTTATTTTTAAAAGGAAATGACATGCTCTACAATATGGAGTGAAGGAGTAGATTAATATGACTAGCTAGATTAAGGAAAATTTAAATCAGAGTGTTTGATGAAATGTAGGAAAATGTTTAAATATAGGATTAGACTTACAATATAGAAAGCAGTCAAGGAGATCAAAAGAACTCTGTTCAGAAAGTCCTATTAAAAAGAGGGGAAAAAAATCTATTGAGTGAATTCTTATAACTAAATGATTAAAGTGTTTTTAATATATTACATTCAATCTGACTTAAAAATAAAAATAAACAGTAAGGAATATGCACAAAGTAGAGATTGTATTCATTTTTGTGTAAAGACCAAGTGATGGGGCCTATGTGAAGCTGTCATAAAACACATATATGAAACTATGGAATTTAACTTAAAAGGAATTCCCTGGAGAATAATTTTAAATCTTTCATGCAGCTTTATGGAGACATAAGTTAACTGATTGGCATCTGTATTAATATGGATTTCTTTAAATCCATATTTGATTTTCTACACCTTAAAAAAATCAAATGTAACCTATTAAATATATCTTAAGCAAACCTTTGGAAGAACATGCTTAATCCTCTAGGGAGTCAATAGAAATGCCTCTAACATTGGTATCATACAACTACCCTAGATCATAGGAGACACTTCCATAGCTGCCAATGTCTTCTGTATCTCATCAATCTAGGTTTGTTTTGTCTTGTTTTGTTTTTAATTAATGTTATACTGAGTTCTTGAGTCATTGTTAACACTCAGTGTTGACAAGATCCTGCATGCTTCTTTTATCCCTCACTGGAAATCTTTACAAGAAATACACAGGGAACAATGTAGATTGAAATTTACTTTTCATATTATACAGAAGCTTTTCCTATTTTGATAATCTGAGACTTCAGCAGGTTTTCATCACATAGGATAAGCAAATAGTGGACACATAAATATTATGCAGCTGTATGTGGAGTGCACATCACCAGTAAAATGCATTTCCAATCCTACTGATCTACTTTTGTTTTAGTGCTTTAAAAAACAAACAAACAAAAAAAAAATATTTAACGTAGTGTACATTATGCTCATTTGAACCACAGAATTATTTCTGTCTTGATTCTTCTTGATTCTCCTTCATTTACTCAATAAAATCTCTACAGAAGTTATGAGCTTCAAGCAAAATGAACAAAAAATTTGTATTTCAAAGTCCTATTTTAATTTGGCATGATGATTCACTAGTCAGTGTGAACATCTTTTCCTAGTTTACTTTATATCCAGGCGTATTTAGTACAAATACAGGAACAAAAGAGGTCATTTCATTAAAGCTCCCCCTTCCCACCCCTTCCATCAGCCCTTCCCCATGACATTTACCTCCATGTTTTCCAGATACCATCTACAGCAAAAGTGCTGGTAGCTTGAATGTTGGTGTGGAACAGACTCTTCTCCAGTTTCATATAAGAAGTGACTCTGCTATCAGGCCAAACAGATGACAATTTATTAATTAGTAAAGGAGATACATTCATTCATTAGTTCAATAACTACAAAATACAAGAGGAAGTACTTTCCCAAATGCATACATATTTTAAAATATTCTTGATGTAAATGGGTAGTTTCAGTTTTCCATTTTTATTGAACAAATTTCAAGCAGGGTTAGTTCATTGTTTCTTCTTGCTATAACATCACAAAGGCATGGTCAGTTCATTAGTTTATTAATGCACATTGACAGTGTTTGAGGACTGCATTCAGAGGATGTCCTGCAACCAGAGACAGGGACCCTTGTGTCAGTAACATTTCCAGTTGTTCCTACAGCAGCTTTAGTTTCACAAATTGGAGTGAATTGTGAGAATACCTTTATACAGAGATACCGGTACACTACTATACTACACTGTACTATATTCCTCAGCACTGTGGCTGCTGGTGTGGCTTCACCTTGAGTCCTGTATCCACTTCTGGGCCTCTCAATTCAGGAAGATATAAAGGTGTTGGAGTGAGTCTAGAGGAGAGCAATGAAGCTGGTGGTCTAATGAGGAGCAGCTGAAGGGGCTGGGCTTGTGTGGAGGAGGTTCAAGGGGGATACCTTATCACTCTCTACAAGAACCTGTAAGGAGGGTGTAGCCAGGTGACAGTCAGTCTCTTTTCCCAGGTAACAAGACTGGACGAGAGGACAAAGTTCTAAGCTGTGCCAGGGGAGGTTTAGGTTGGACATCAGAAAGAATTTTTTCAAAGAATGATTAGAAATGGGAATGGACTACCCAGGGAGGTGGTGGAGTCATCCTGGAAGTGTTTGAGGAAAGATTGGCCATGGCACTAATTGCCATGGTTTAGTTGATATGATGATCTTTGGTCATTGGTTAGACTCAATGATCTCAGAGGTCTTTCCCAACCTGATTGTTTCATTGAATCAGTGATTTGGTAATTTTTGTGCCCTTTGGTACAAAACTGTGAGCACAGCTTGGCGTTGCAGCTACAATTCATCAGCTGGCAGTTGCTACTCTGCAGCAGAATGGGAGATGTGCAAGGTAAACAGAAACAGCAGTGTTAAAAAGTGGAAAGGAGGGGAAAAAATCTTGGAGGACCAGAATATTCAGGAGCTCAAGTGTAGAAAAAGTTAAGGTGAAAAAAAATCTGAAAATAGTTTCTCAAAAACACAGTTTGAAATAATGGAAGATACCATAAATCAAAATAGTTAGGGGGCAAAAAAATGCCATCAGTGAAGACTGTGCACCTGGCAAGCCTGAAAGAACAGGTGACCATACAAATCTTTGAAGAAGGCACTAGGTTCATGGTTTGTAGTAAGTAAACATGATTCACTTCTGTTTTACTACCTGTCTCTTACTGGTGGAAGCCCAAAGGCTGGCTTGTTCCTTCTCTTTCTGATGTTTCAATACTGACATCAGTTTCTATTGCACATCTACAGAACTTTTACTTTATGATTTCCATCTTAGCAGTTGGGAAGTCTCATGATTCGTATTTTTACTAATTCCCTCCTGCAGTAAGACAGGAGTAAGTGTAAAAATGAGAATTGATATTGAATATCTTTGGCATTTAACTACAGTCAGACACATGTGAGCTGAATTTGACATACTATCACTCTATTAACTTCAAACTGGCTTGTCAGTAACTTCCTAAATTTGCATATTGACAAACATTCTTGAAAAACATGTTTAATCAATCCTGCACAGGAGAGAGGTCTTGTTATTGTGATGTGCAGTGAATACTTCAATGAAAGCAGAGATAGTAATGTGTAGAACTAGAACCTGGGCAGAAGTTGCAAGATGTCCAGGAATCAGGCCTGGGACAGAGTATCTTCATACTGACATTAATGTTTTAACACAAAAGAGAAAATAAAATGATAATGAAAGCAATATGCAATCTAATCTAAAAAGAATCAGTTGATCTCAGAGATAGACAAAGCAGAAATGGGATAGCAATTGAAATTTGAACTATTGATTTTTCTTTTCTATACAAATATAATATTTTGATGTATTAGACAAGCTATTTCTGGATACAATATATTATACCAATTGTCAATTTTGAAGATGAATTACACCAATAAAATACAGAAGAGACTGCTACAGGAATTGGAAGAATGGAAAGTACAACTGATGAAAAGTTAAAGAAAAGGGGCTTATTGCCTTGACAAAATAAGGTGTAAGAGTGAACTGCTGTTGTCCATAGGTGCTGCAGAAGGATGGAAGAGCAGAAAGTAGACTACCAAAAAGACCAAAGAGTGATAGACATAGGCCTAAATGCAGCTTTGGTCACAGAGCTGCAGGACCACGAACAAGATTAGGAAATAGTAGGAAGTATTTTATTAATCTAGAGTAACAAGTGGAGTAGAAGTGAGCTTGATGTTCTAAAAATCATTTCCTCTCTCCTTCCTTTGCTAAGAGGAATAATTTTGCAGTGAAAAGCAAGACTTAATACTACTGTCCTAGATTAACTTACAGATAGTTTATTAATTCACTTAAGACATTCTGGCCTTTATCACACAACAGTGGGATTCTGTGTGTTTATGTAAGTAAACTTAACGGCAGAGGCCACATATACTTGCTGTCAGCATATGAAACCTGTGTGCTATGAAAGCTCATTTGTACACAGTAAAAGGCATCTGAATCACACAATAGATGACTTCCATGTGGATCTCACAGTCTGCAAGGATCTCTCTGTCTACTTTAATCTCACAGTGCGTTAATAGTTGCTGACATGGCAAATTACTCCTGACTAGAAAGGATGCATTAAATTTACACCTGCAGCATATTACAAAAGAAGTTTTCCATGTAAATGTATCCTGAAGTTATGAGGAATCTAACTGTAGGCTGTGCACATGGAGGGAACTACCTCCCAGGAAATATCTCCTATCACAAGCAAAAGGATTCCACTGAGGAAATTGTGCTGGCATACCTGACATGTTAAGATCTTACATGATAAATTTTGCCTTTCCTTTAAAGATAAGTCTTAGGTATGAAAGTTCAGTCCTACTGTTCAACAAGTAAAGCTTAAAAATTTATAGCCTGGTTCACTTTTCTATCAGAGCAGTATGAAAGAGGGGTCACAATATGGTATAGCTCTTTTAATTCAAACTGTAGATATGGTATGCAGCTAATGAGCTTTCAGAAGAATTGGATAAAAACTTAATAAAAACACTGAATCTTGAAACTATGAAGATGATTCATAGAAGTTGGTCAAAACCTTTTACATTGTCCCACTGTAAAAGTAAAAGGCTCATTCTACAAAGTTAGTGGTTGACAGATATAAAATGAATGAAAAATTGAATTTAGCACAGCTCTTATCAATTTCAGAAGCCTTATTTCGAATGATACTTCTGAGGTGTAATAATAACGCAAGGAAAAACTTTCTTCCCTATCTGCCACGCTTAGCCCAGCAGGGTGGAGCATGCAGGTGAGAAAGAAATTCTTCAAAGGAAACATTGGCTCTCAGGAGGTGTATATGTTAGCTGAGTTCATGTACAAAATCTGAACTCTACCTGCCTATAAAGTAAACAAAAACATGTTAATTTTAAACAAAACTACATTTATCCATATCCCCCCAAGTGTAAATATGTGTTAAAACATCTCTAAAAATAGAGTTCAAAGACAAATGCCTTTCCTATGGGGATCAATGAGAGAGAGTTTCTTTTCATCTCAGTAAAACCTCAATTCAAAAGGAAGGCTGCAGCCTTTGGGGAAATACCTAAAAACAATGTTAACATGTTTCAAAAACTGTTTTCCACAGTCTTGAAACAAGCTCACCTGAGTTTAAATTTCTGAGGTATGACAGACCTTGTTAAGTAATTTAAAAAACAAAAGCCAAACTAGAAATACAAACCCAGTAAAACTCTCAGATGTCTGTTTCCTTTCTATGCCTAAAAGCAAATATTCAGCATTGTTTCACTCAAAAAAAAAAAAAAAATTCTAATAGGGAATAAACCCCACTGTTCTAGGTTCTGCCTGAAGCTGCTATGAAAACGTTTTCCATAACTTCTGCACTCTTGGAAAAGTATGAAGTTAAATTTCCTCTTCTGCCTCTAGACAAAGAACTACAAATAATGAAATGAACACAGTCTTTGTACCCTGAAATCACAGACATCCTCACTGCTGGGAGCACTTTAAATCACATGCTTGACTGGTACTAGACCTAAACTTTTACAAGCCAGACCCACACTCAGTCTATAGTAGCAGGCATGTGTCCGGTGTACAGACCATTTATTCAAAAATCTAGGAAGCCTGTACATTAATTGAGGCAGACTAGTCATTGTCAAATATGAGCTATGGCAAATGTTGCATATAGACCCACTTTTCATCAGCTCCCAAAAACACAATTTCGTGAGAGAAGTAAGTTCCCTTTCACGTATGTATACTTTCTAGATAGTCCCAAACGATTTTGCCTTGTGCCTATAGGTCACCATTACAAGGTCCTTAGCATTTTGCTGAAACCAAAGATCAGTTTCCTTAACCCATTATATCACTCATTTGTAATGCAAATTGGATGTTTCATATTTCTACAGTATTTTGTTTTACATATTTCTACAGGTCATTTTGTGACCTGTCATCGCTGTCTGGCTTTCTGTTATACCAGGCACTGAGTAAACATGGAAAAATGCGTGATCCCTCTTTCAAAGTGCTTCCAAGCTAGGTAACTCTAAGAACCAATGAGTTTTTTTGGACTTGGGCAAGATCTGTCTCATCATTTTCCAGCTCATTTCTGTTTATTTGTTTACCTCTAACAATATCTTTCTTATAAATTCTTTATCATCCTTTCTTACATACCAGTTTTCTGACAAACAGATTAATAAATACTTAGGTTAATATGCCAGAAGAGTTTTCAATGTGTAGCACTGGGCTTCATGTGAGATATATCAGACTGTAATTGCAATTAAGACCAAAATCCCTCTGGCTTGATACTCTCCAGAAGAAGGAGATGAAAGGCTTGTCTGTATGTGTGTGGGTTTGTGGAAGAAAGTCGGGTTTCGAGGTACCTACTTCTTTTCCAAAGTAAATGTAATCTATACAGAAAAGCCTGAATGCCTTTTTCTCCTACACAAATTTAATATTTTCAGCTCTTGCTGATTAGATGGTGCACTTGCTCATATTCTCTCTTCTAAAATCCATGAGTGAATGTCATAAAATTCATATAAGCTTTTACTAAATTACTTTATAAAGTGAAATGTATGGGGGTAAAAAGCAAGATTTCACACTAAAATTATTGAAGGTGTAAAAGAAGGAAATCTTTATTCTCGTAAAATGTGTTTGATTAAAATGTAACTTACTTTCTTTTGAAGAAAAGAGGAATTAGATTTTGATTTTAAGCCTCCTGAAGTGTCCATGTGTGCATCTCAACTATAAGATATGAAATTGAAATGCAAGACAGAAGATCTAAAACAGAAAAGAATTTTAGAGAAGATGATAATATTTCAAGAAGATATATATACCAGCAATTTTAAAGCAAATACTTAATTTTCTATAAAAATAATTCATTGAACTTTTGAAAAACCTCAACCTGTAAAATGGCTGAAGTTTATATAATGATTTAAACTATTCAGTGCTTGATATAAGCACAGACAGATATTATGCTGGAAGTGTAAAGGAGAAAATTGCCAGGACCTATAAAGCGCACGGTTGATTTTAAGTATATCGAAGGAATTAAATATATGTGTATATGGAAAGGAAGTGAAAAAGAAAATAAATGGTCCTGTAAAGAGGATAACAGATGGTTCCATTTGATCAGAAAGAAGGCTAGGATTTCCTTGCCTTCGCTTTTTGATAATTTCTAAGAATTATTTTCTTAGTTCATTTAGCTTGTGGATGTTAATTGTCTGATTTATACATCACTTACTGTACGTTTGACTTAAATAAAAGGTAAGACAAGACATCTGCTCACTATCTTTGATATTTATAAATAACTAGACACAATATAGAATGAAGTTACTAAATTAGAAGAAAAGAAAATATGTGATAAGAAGGCAATGCCACTTGTTAAATTTACTCTTTACTGCTTTCCTGGGTGATATATCACAGAAAGGTTGTCTGAGCTGTCATTGTGGCATCACTAAGAGGATGTACACAACATCTTCCATTCAAATTACCTTTCAAATCAATCACCCTCATCAGGCTGCTATCTTCATCTGATGGCTGTAGGACAAACGTTTTGGCTTATGGGTAGGAAATGTTAGCATTTGAAAAAGCTCTGAGAAAGAAGGTTCCATGTTTAACTTTGATAAATTGTGTTAGGAAAGAGCAGCTAATAATTGTTGAAATCCTTCATCCAACTGGCTTGCAATTTTTGAAATTAAAAGGCTGTTCTATACTTTTTTTTTTTTCCTGTGCAAAAGATGTGTCCCTAAAAAACCTAGAACAAATACTTACTGTGTTTTTACAGGGATGAATTATTCAAAAATGCACTAATGTGGCACACCCTTGTACTGCTTGTAGAACTGTCTTCTGAGTCCTAAATTACTTGGTTTATATGTAAGACTGAATTTTCCCACTGGTGTGTGTGTGTTTGTGTATGTGTAGAAAAGCATGAGGTAAATGGCTGGGGCGGCAGGAAGGTTTGTGTTATGTTCCAGTCAGATTAAACTATAAATCAGAAGCCTGGGTATTTTAATAACACATTAAATAGTTCTATGCCCTTAGTACTGCATAATTATGTGTTAAACAGCAGCTTCAAGTATTTTCTGTGGTATTCTCATTTTTTATACAGTAGCTTTTTAAAAGTGATAAATGATACTCAGCTTCAAATGCATTGTAAATACTGCATGTATATTACCAATATACATTTTAGAATTTTCTAATCTTGCTTTAACACATATGGTATTATCAATTACTTACAGTATTTTAATATAATGTAACATTACTTTAAAATGACATACAATTTATACTGGATGTCACTAGCCCCTAGACTACCTTGGCACATATTTATATATTTCAGCTACAATTTATCACTTTGTGAAATATACTTTGCGTAATTGAAAATAATGACACAAAAAATCATCTACTCCTATACACTGGTAGTATGATATACAATCCTGATAGCTTAGTGTACTATATGAAGTCAGTCTGCACAGCCATGCCTTTGAAATATGATTTAAAACAGAATTTATAATGTCGCAGAATTGCATAAAACTGTGTGAAATTGTGCAGATAATCATTTAAATCTCCCTACATGAAAAGATAATTGCTCCAGAAATTAGCTGTACCTGGGGTTCATTCATTTGGTCATGGCTAGTTTCTTATATAGTGATGATTTGATATTACAGCTAATTAAGATCAGGTCAGAGTTGCTGAAGGTCAGACATTAATGCACAGGATCATTGAAATGATAATTATAAACAGATTAGGAAGCTACGGTCTTTTATAAGGGGTTATTAGATAATTACTGTGAGAGTGTACGGCTTACTGTAATAATGGATTATCGACTACTTACAGCGTTTTAAGGGTGAGAGTATATTACTTCCTCAAGGACTAAGAGGAATAATGTTGTTGGAAATCTGTAAATAAAATAGCACCAATTGCTTTTCAATTTTCTTCTACAGAATATGTTCCCTCATTGGAATAAACTGTATCATTTTTATCTCAATGAGAGTTTAAATAAGAAAGGTCTTTAATTTTTTTCCCCTTCAGAGATGAAAGAAGAAAATGAATTTTAAAAATAAATATTTTATTCTGCTGTAAGTACATAGCTAGGGCTGCCAGAAGCTTTACAGACAGCAATAGAATGGGAACAGTAAACATTTTGCAATGATTCAGGGAATAGGAAAATATTA
Source organism: Pseudopodoces humilis (assembly GCF_049639895.1). Classification (NCBI taxonomy): domain Eukaryota; kingdom Metazoa; phylum Chordata; class Aves; order Passeriformes; family Paridae; genus Pseudopodoces; species Pseudopodoces humilis. The sequence continues at coordinate 62,536,009 of NC_142200.1, read as the reverse complement.
ACCTGAAACTTACTGACATAACAATTGCACACTTATTGCTATGGCTTTTATTCTAACATATCCTTTCACAAATAAAAGAAGAGCAAAATAAATAATAAAATAATACAATACTTATTGTCTAACTGTAGCACACCTTGATCTACTACTGGTTGAACTCCATTTCATTTGGAACTCTGTTCATCAGAGCATGACCTATAAATCAGTGAGGGGGAACAGGGCTTGAAAAGAGCTTCTGGAAAGACAGCATCATTTAAATACTGCAGAAGACACTCACAGACAGATTCCAAAAGCAGCCAGTGCAAAGGAAAAGAGAAATCATTTGTGCCGCCTGCGGTGATAGTGACTATGTGACCAAAAAATAAAACAAGCATGAGGGACACCTGTGTGGTGTCCTTTGAAAAGAAGACTGTTTTTATTGTGTAGTCCCTCTATGCAGAACAAAAGGGATAACCTTTGGAGACACAGTACTTGATCCTCCTGGACAAAAATTGTCATACATAATAGCAATGTTGAGTTGTAGATGGAAAAGTCTATATTTAGCTCAGTCTTTTCCACAGAGGGAGGAACAAGACAAATGAATGTGTGTCTTCCCAGGTGGGTCCCATACCTGGTTGTAGAGATGACTGGAAAGGCTACAAGGGAACTGAGTGGTACTGGCATTGGAAAAAAGCAGACCAGTTACACCTGCAGAACCCTGAAAATATTTTGGCAGTTACAATTCAATAACAGCTAAAATCAAGAACAATCAATTCAGCTAAAATCAAAAACAGAAAGGGAGCTTTCCTTGCCCACAATAATGAGACAAAATTTCCACCATCTGATTCTTCTCAGATCTTTCGCCCTCCATGGCAATAGGAGGCTTGTTATGCCCAATTGTGCCTTAGGATATGCTGCAATACTAGGCTAGTATTTCAGCATAGGAGACAGGAAAGTCCCCTCTGTTTCTTGGAAAGAAGCAAGCTAGGAGGAGCTTTGAGTCATTGTTTTTTCACCTAGGAGACAAAGGTATTCTAGACCATTATTATGGAGTCCAGAATCCAATACTTCGGCCTTAAAAAATGTGAGCCTTTATTAGATCTGAACTGATCCCTGATCTCCACTCCTCTTACACCCTCAAGGCATCAAATTGAAAGCAAAGCCATTATCTTCCCAGTTTTGCTTCTAAAAATATGTAAATTCATTAATTCACAGCAAGATTGAACCATAGATTCATTGAAGCATCAAGATTTGAAGGGACCTCCAAGATCCTGTAGTCGAACTGTCAATCTAGCATCACCCCAACCACCCCTAAACCATATTCCCAAGTGACATGAATTAAATAAATAAAAGGCAATAAAAAAGGGAAGCATTAGTATCCATTTAACATTACCCTCATTTTGTTATACAGGCCCAAACTTCCCCACTATCACATATGTATATCAAAAATACTCCAGATGATTCAATTTTTATTTGCATATGTTTGAGGTCAGCCTGTTTTCTATCTTTTCAATCCATGGGTATAAATCTTGCAGCACTGCCACATAAGCACAAGAGTTACACACTTCGCCCCCTCATCTTTTCATGTGAGGGAAAATCTGACTCACCTGTTCAATTTTAACAGAATAGCTCTTAAAACTGAAGAAGTTCTGCACTGGCCCTGTGAAGATTTGCATGCCTATATGTGAAAGAATTAAGGCCTCAAGGATAACATCCCACACCATGTTTTTTATGCAACAGGTTAATGTTTCTGTTACAGAATAGCTATATTTATCATATTTATTAGTGAAGAATGAATACTGATGTCCCCCTACCTTTGAATGTTGCTGCACAATTAATATCTTACACATTTTCTTACTATAAAGTATGTCTGCTTCTCATCTGAAAGTTATTTTAGGCTTCCACTAAATTTGTGCAATGGTTGAAACTGGAAGTATACTGACTTTCTCCCCTCCCCCAGGTACCACTGTTGAAACACTTTTTAACTTACAGACTGTCATTTACCTACTGTATATCAATTGACTATAGGTGTTGAATTGTGATGGATATTCATGTGATACCAGAAAAAATCCATGCTACTTTTAATCATATTTATTTTTTTCTTTGTATAATTCTATAGTTACATTTAACCCACTCCAGTGTAAAATTCTGACTTTTCTTTAAAGGGATTAATCAGAACAAAACAGATATCTGATCTTTATCATGTTGGTTTTTTCAGGCATTATTACAAACATGTTTTAAAACAAAAGCACTTTACCTTAAAGGAGGAATCTTATTATAGTAGATATGTTAGATGAAGCCTTCTGTGTGTGAGTCACTGGAGTTTAATTGAAGAAAGACTTTTGTTTGTTGCTATTCAATCACTGAGTCTACACTTTGTACAATGGAGGTGTTGAAAGAAGATTTACACAATCATAATGTTATACCCTCTCTTTGTTCAGCTTTTGTGGAAGAAAATTACATACATCTCAACAGTTCTCGGAAGATTAAATCTGCAGTTTAAATTTGCTATTTGAACCCTGTATTCAAAACAGCATTCCACAATTAGTAAGCCATGCTGTTTGGCCTGGGGTTAAACTAAGCAGGAGACAAGGGCGAGGGGAGCCGAGGACCAGTGTTTTCTGGTAGGATGTGTAAATAATGCTGCTTTGATATTTCAGTCCTCAGCCTATACAGGGCTCATTCAAATGTGTCCGTTTTTGACAGTTATGCAGGTTGGGAAAGATTCCTTTCCGTGGGTGAATAGTGGCAGCACTTAGGAACAGCATTACTGTCTGTCAAAGAAGAGAAGAAAATCCTGGATGTTAGGATCTTCCCTGTCTTTCTTGCTTTGCATGAATGATACTAAGATGGCCATGGAGTGATAGAAAAACAGCTCTTTTAGAAGTTAAAAAAAAAAAAAAGGCAAGCTGAATATTCATGTAGGCCCTAAAATACTGTTGACCATATGTCAGTTTTATGTGTTTATGGTCAGTGAAGGCTGAAGTACACTTTTCCTGAGACATGAACAAAGTGGGGTGGAGGAAGAGAGAAGCAAGTGCAGAGGGGCACTTGCAGACAATGAAATCTTAAAACCTTCAGGAAATGCAGATTACATTGACTGTTTCTTGAAGGTCTTACAAGATCTAACTAAAATCTCAGAAAAAAACATTACATTTAATGTGCATAGAATGGATGCACAGACAACATTTTATTTTTACTCTGAAATTTATGTCTATCAGTAAGGTCATTACATTATACTATGTCTTTAATGAATAGTGGTCACATATTTTAGATACTTACTTATAGCTAGGAACTAATGATACATGTATTTGAGCAGGGATTTTTTTATCCCTGATAAAATTCTGAGGCATTTTTTCCATCTCAGAAATAGTAAAACACTAGTAATCCTAAAGACACAGTTTATGCATGACTTTGTGATTAAGTATGTCTATGTTAATATATGTATTAGAAAAAAGATTTTATATATATATGTGTGTGTATATATATATATATATGTGTGTGTGTATATATATATATATGTAAACTGCATATACGTAGAATGTTTTTTCTCAACATTAAAAGGTGAGAGAGAGTTTAGGGTCTAAGAACAAGTAATAACAGGCAATTTCTCTCTGCTCACCAGAAGCACTTCCAAAGCAATGACTTTGCACACTTTTCTTTTTTTGCTGTAGGATAATGTAAGTCACTGGTGGGTTTAAGGCTCAGGTTGAAAAGGTTAATCTTTTCTCCTTGGGATCCAACTGGATACTTGCACCCACTAGCTATGGTACTACAACAAAAAATGTTGACACTTCAAAGCCTTCAATACACATGAGTAAGACCCTCAAGAAATAAAATTTCAAATTAATCTCCTTTTAGAATTTTTCTTTGACTTTTTTTTTTTTTTTAGCTACCTTTGTAGCATTTGCACAAACATTTCCACTGGGTGATTTTTTTTTCTATTTTAAAAATGGAATTCATGAAGTATTGTATTGGAAATTGAAGTATGGATGAATAAATGGAGATTGAGAGCTAGGACAAGAATAGCGAGAATAAGAGGACAGAAGTGAAAGGGGACAAGAAAGAAGGTGTAGGGAGAGAAAGAAATGGCTGGAAATGCAAAATAAAAGAGAAAAAAAAATTGGAAGTGCAAAAGAATGTACTGAAGATAGGCAACAACATGTAATAAATAACTTGTAAATATTTTGTGTTCATCTACAGCTTTATAATGTTTCTTGGGAGCAGTGCAAGCTATCAAATGTTATCTGTCTGTCTTCATACCATCTCTCATTCTTCTAACCTTTCTCTGACAACAGAAGCCCCATCACACCACCCAGCTGGCATATTGTTCCTTTGCTCAAGAGATCATTTGTGTTTCTTCTAATTTAAAAAAAAATTCCCGCTGTTTTAGAAATGCTATCTTGTCAAAACAGTTACAATATTTTTGTTAGCATAAACACAAACTTAATCAATTTTCGAATCTATCAAAAGTCTTCATATTAAAAAAAAGAAAAATATTTTTTTAAAATAAAATTATTTTTGAGAATTTTGCATTAATTCACTATTAAAATGATTAAGAATTTCCAGGTTGATGTAAAAATGAACAACAATTATTTAATTCATGTCATCTCAACTGTTTTTTGAAAGTTAAGAAATTTCAGTTTTCAAGATACTGAAAGGATGTAGGATGGGAAACTTTTAAAATTAAGAAATTCTTGGAAGATGATTTTTTTTTCATGTTACCCCTTAAGTCAGCAAGTCCAGAGTAAACAAAATATGTAGCCATAGTCCAAAAGGACAGATAATAATTTCCTGATAAAATCCTGATTGTGCCAAGGCATTGTGAGATGAAGATCCTATCAGGAGTTCTGTTGAAAAAATAAAGGAGGTAGAACAATCTCTATTCAAAGGGAAATAACACAAATGTTTTCCTTCTCTTATCCAATCTCTCCTTTCTGTTGAAAGAAGGAAATGAATTAGGTCCCCTACTTCTTTGATTTTAGTAGATGGTCAAATAAAATAACCAAATAACAAACTTCAGGTTTTTTACTTTAAGATTTTTTTTCTCCTTAGTCTTCTGGCCTATTCTTCAGCAATAATGGGAAATTAAAAAACATTGGTAAAATATTGTATGATTAAGTCTGTGGCAAACAGGTATATCTGCATACTCCAGAAAGTAGTGTAAGGATCTTCAGAGTCCAGTCCATGCTTTGGCATCTCTCTGCTTTAAAAACTAAAGTGCAAGAGACTTAGAAATAGTCAAGCTTCGGTTCAAACTTTACATTTAAGGAGTATTTATACTTCCCTTAATGACTCTATAAAAAGTGGGAGGACGGTACAAAAGGACAATTCTGCCCTTATAAAGAAGTTCCAGTCACTCAAATTTTATCATTTTACAGGCTGAGACTTTGAGTGGGGAAGAAATAAAGGTACCTCCTCACTACATGGTGGTAGGTAACTGGGAGAGATCTCAAGCACAGTGAGACCAGCGAGAAATGCTCTGATGTAAGGGTGATCAAGAGGAGAGGTGTGTTCAGAGAGTTTATGGATTGCTAGATTCCTCAAGTGTTTTGTATCTGGAGGTGAGGGATGTACTGTCCACTTGCCTTCCTAGCTAACTCCCAATTATTTTTCTTAGTATATACCAGCCAGTAGCTGCTGTTGTTGCAGACATCAGTTTCATGACTATGGCATGTTCACCAAGAAGATGGGAGAATTGGCTGGAGTTCTGCCCTGAGCTGAGAGTTTCTCAGCAAGGATCTCAACGTAGGGGCCTAACCACTACAGACTTGTACTGGCAGAAATTTTAATAACTCCTTGTGACTCCATCATAACTCCTGGAGAATAAAGGCTTGGTAAAACAGAGATATAAGGACTTGTAATGCTGATTTCAAATTTTATTAAAATGTTAAAACTTTCTCATATATATAGAAATTAAGTTTAACATTTCTAAAGATGATGAGAACTTTTACTCCAATTCCACTGGCTTTGTTTCAGGAAATTGCCTTTATAAATTGAATGAACTGATTGAAGCAAATATGAGATGAATGAAAATAAATACAGAGAAACCCAGTTTGTGGGGTTTTTTTTGTTGTTGTTCTTTTTTTTTAATTATTAGGCCTAGAATGACTTTCAGAATGTTATTTAACTTACTTCTTACCCAGATACATGATCTTTTTTTAAATAAGATTTTTTTTAAAAAAAGACTATGCCTGTCGTCCTTTAATGTAGCTGTTTCTTGTTTGTCTGTTTCTGACTAACCCCATGCCTCAGTAGAAAACACAAGAGCATGTAAAGACTATAAATTATTGTGGTAAGTTTCACCTTTTTCTCTTCCAAAGGACATAAAGCTATATTTTTGGGCAATCATCACACAAAAATGCTCAGTCTCCATGAGACGGAATTCATTATTGTCAAGTCATTCACTAGTGCATGGGAATTCAATAGAAGATGTTATATTCTCACGTCTTGATTTTCAGTAATTACAAAAATGAACTCCAAATATGTTTATAAGTAAATTCTATACCTATCTGTAAATGTATTGATATTGTGATGAAAATAAGAGATTGATTCACCTTCCTTGGCTTGACTAAGTCAGTGCTCGCTGCTCAGTGTAACAAATCTTAAGGTTAACCTCTACAGAAGTCAATCAATACCTCTTTATTATTCTGTGTATGTGCGTAAAACATCAAAGACTAACTGACAAGAGACAGCTAACATTTCATTTCTAGGACAAGAACCTGTGAAACCTTACTGTATGGTTAATGGCTGAATCTTAAATAATTTTAATCTCTTCTCGTGTTTCAGTGTCTGAAGAGCTCAAAAAGTTGAAGTATGTACATGAAATGAAACAGAAAAAAATGTGAGTGAAGAAAAAATGAAATACAAAAAAAAAGGGTAAATTGAAGGAACTATTATAACCATCTTTCACTATGAGGATCTTCATTATATTAGCTGCCTTTTGTAAGCATGTGCTTCTAGGCAACATTTAGATTATTCCAGCTGGTTGATTTTCTTATTTGATGAAATGTACACTTCAGAAACATTGTCTAGTTGGTTCAGAGGAAGAAGTCAGTCTTAAAAGCATGCATTCAATTCCCATAGTATATTGTACATATATTTACAGTTGAAAGAACAGTTTTCCAAATGCATGAAATGATGCTGACAAATTTTGCCACTTTAAATGGGAAATAAATGAAAAATCTCATGTAAAAAATGTACACCATCTATGTTAATTTGCTACGTCCCTAGTATGATTTCATAAGACAGTTATGCTATAAATAAGTTGATTTAATAGGAATGTTATCACATCATGAAAATGGAAGTGTTTTTTAAACATTATATTTAACTATCCTACAGAGCAGTTATCTAGTATTTTACCTAATTCCCTTTTCAAACTTTGTGTAAACATTCAAAATAAGATTGTTCAACTATTTTTATTATATGAAACCGAAGTGCAAATAATTAATAAAAACTCCTCCATGTTCTTAAAGGGTGAGAATATTGTAAACACAATATCAGCTCTTTTGTTGTTACCTGTTCCTACAAAGACTTCTGACATTATCCTTCAATGTTTGCATTAGGTAACATCTAAAGTCAAAACACTTTGAGACTTTAGCAGGATGAAGCACCTGGCCCAGTCCTACATTGAGGGTTTATGCACCTCTGCAATTAGGTGCCATGAAAATATGTTGTGCTTGTTTCCCAAATGGAGCAGGAGATACATGTTAAAGTATTTCAAAAAGTCTCAAACTCATAACCAGCATCAATTTCAGACAAGGGAGGCTCCCTGCTTACAAAGAACAAGTGTGATCCAAACTGCTCATGATCCTCATATCTATCAGTCCTGCTTGAGATTCTTGAGGGGAAAGGGGAGCAAGAACGGCAAAAATCACCAAAGATGAGGAAAACAGGATTGCTTAAATAAATTTACAATCTATTTCGAAGCAATAGCTGCCCGTTAAATACAGAAGTATTTTACTAAAGAGTTTTCATTCTAAGCCAGGTAAATCATAAGTTTTAGAGAAATTGTAGTGGGCTAATCTTGGCTAACAGCAAAACTCCCATCCATTTCCTCTCTCTCACTTCTGCTTCAGTGGGGTGGGACAGGAAAAAAAAGAAGACTATGAATGAGAAAGCAAGCTCATATGTCAAGGTAAAGAAGGGCTATTGTTTCTCAGTTACTCTCACGGGCAAAACAGACTTGACTTAGAGAAAGTGCATGTATTGACAATTAAAATTAATATTTTTGGTAGAAAAATGCAAACAAAATCAAAGACACAAACATTAAAATCTCATCTTTCCTGTTTCCTTTCTCAGAGTCAACTTCACATCTTCAGTCCAGATTCCCTAACCCTCCACAGACCTGCTCCAAGCTGTACAAAGAGAATACAAATTGTAGTTAGCACCTAACCGTTTTTTGATTCTGCTCATTCTTCTGGCTCCAGAATGTGCTGTTCACAGGCCACAGCTCCTGGCAAGAATATCCAGGGCAGTTCTTCACAATCTGCAGTGAATAGGCTGCTGCCATTTGCATCTCCTCCTCCTCTTCCTCCTCCTTTGATCTGGGTTTTCCTGCTGCTGTTTCTCACTCCTTTTGTGTCTATGTTGCCCACTGCCTATCCAGGATCTTTTGTCCTTTCTTGAATACACTTTTCCAGTCTGGATGTGGGGCTCAGCTGGGGCACTTCAGTGGGTCTGTTGGAGCCAACTAGAACTAGAACAAGATGCTGGAAGCATCTGTGTCCAGCAAAGGGCAGCACCTGACCTCTTGTCACAGGGCGTGCCCTTGCAACAGAGACCCAGATACCCATCCAACCTTGTTTTGTAGTAAATATGACAAACCAGAGCAAATTCTTGCAACCGAAAAATTAGCTGGTGCCATCAAGGTATGCCCTGAATCTGAGAGAAGCATCACCAGCCATGAAGAATTTTTTTTCAGAATGCCTGTCAGCAGAAGATGAATGCAACATTAATTTTTGAGCAATTGGATCCTAAAACCTGATCATTAGAGGAAAAGAAGCTCACACAAAATCTACCAGCCGTAGACAATTTTTTTGTTTTGACAAATTTTGAAAGGGACTCAAAGAATGATCTAGGCAACTATCAGTCTAGAAAAAGGAGTAACAAAGGTGACAAAGTTGCACAAGGCCTTGTGATATTAAATGACAGTGGTAAAATTATAAGACAAACACTGATAAAAGATCAGTAAATTATATGAGGAAATCTAAGCCTAGCTGTACATACAGAGTGAGTGACCTGAAATTATTAACATCAAAGAAGAGTCTCAGAATTATTGCTTTAAAGTGTTAGTACTTTGAAACCATCAGTTTTATGTTCAGTTCATCTGACCAATAAATGCCAAAAATGTGAGGGATTATTAGAAACAGAAGAGAAAACACATGAAACCACAGTGTAAATCTAATGATCTCACTTTTTAAAATATTACATCCAGATCTAGTTCTAGTTCTAGACACCATATCACACAGTAAAAGGAAACCATCAATGGTTTATGACAGGAAGGATGATTCTGTGAGTGCTGGATGCCTCAGTTTTTGAAGGGAGGACATAAAGGAGGAATACAGGTAGACGAGATATGTTTAGCCATCTACAAAAGAGACATGTGCAATACAAGCTGGGATTTTTGTGTGGGTTTTATTTACTTTTTGTTAACAAATTTGCATTTAAAATTCTAATAATAAGTCTTGTTTAATGCATGCCTTTTCTCCTTTTTAAATTCATTCTTGTGGAAAAAAAGAATAATTAAAATATTTGAAAAATTAAGGCCTATGATGCCTTTAGAGATTTTAAATCAAAATAATATGGTTTGTGAAATCATTCTTGCAGAACCAACGTCTCAAGACTGGGCCTCAGAAAGGTCTTCTGTAATAATGGGATATACTTTAGGAAAAAGGGGTTCAAGATAATTTAAGGAACCTGAAGGTGCACAAGTCCATGGGATCTGATGAGGTCTTTTGCTAGGTCCTAAGGAAGCTGGTAGACAAAGAGTTTAAGTCACCATCCATCTCATACTTGAAAAGTTGTGTCAGTCTGGTGAGAATCTCACTGACTAGAAAAAAGAAAACATAAGCCCCATTCTTAAAAAGGGAAGTAAGGAAGTCCAGGAGAAATACATAAATAAATAAAACACACACAGAAATCCCAGCTTGTATTGTACATGGGTCTTTTGTAGATGGCTACACGTATCTCGTCCACCATTCTTCCTGTATGTCCTCCCTTCAAACACTAAAGCATCCAGCACTCACAGAATCATCCCTCCTGTCATAAAGAATTGATGGTTTCCTTTTACTGGAAAATTTACTATAAAGGAATATTCTTGGCCTAGCTGAAAAATATTAATATTGTATCTAGATCTAGAACTAGATCTGGATGTAGTATTTTGAAGTCAGTCTTACCTCTGTGCTCAGCAAGATCACGGAGCCCATCTTCCCGGAAATGATGCCAAGGCACATGTTAAATAAGGAGATGAGTGGTGACAGTCAACATGGCTTCACTAAAAGCATTGTGCCTGACAAATCTGGTGACTTTTCATGACAGAATCGCAACACTGATGGGAAAGGGAAGAGCAACCAACATGATCTACCTGGACTTGTGCAAAGCACTGGACACTGTCTTGAATGACATTCTTGTTTCTAAACTGGGAGGACATAGATTTGATGTATAAGCTACCCAATGAAAAAAGAATTGTCTGGATTATTGTACTCAAAGCGTTGCAGTCAATGTCTCAGTGTCCAAGGGGAGTTCAGTGACAAGGGGTTTCCTCAGGGATTGGTATTGGGACCAGTACTGTTTAGCATTTTTGTTAAGTGACAAGGACAGTGAGATTGAGGGCACTCTCAGCAAATTTCCTGACAACCCTGGCTCTGTGGCGCAGTTGGATACACTTTAGGGAAGGGATGCCATCCATTGGGTCCTGGACAGGCTTGGGAGGTGGGTCTGGTGAACCTCGTGAAGTTCAAGAAGGTGCAAGGTCCTGCACCTGGGTCGGGGCAATCCCAAACACAAACAATCTGTGCAGAGAATGGCCTGAGAGCAGCCCTGAGGAGACGGACTTGGGGGTGATGATGGCAGATGAGAAGCTCAACATGAAGCTTGGAACCCAAAACCATACCCTGGGCTCCATCAAAAGAAGCATGGCCAGCAATGCCAAACCTGGCGAAGGAATATCTTTTCTGACGCACAATAAAATCAGACTACCTGAAAAGAAACAAAAGCAGGACAAGCAGGGCTCGACGGAAAGCGGGGCCCGTGGCTCAGGCCCGAGCCGCGGCGGCGGCGCTGCAGTCTCGGCGCTGGGCAGTAGAGGGCGCCGCTCGGTTGTGCTGCCGGGCGGGAGCGGGGCTGTGCCGGGCCCGGGGCTCCCGGCGGGCCCGGGCCTGGGGCCATGGCGGTGTGCTCGCTCCCTGCCCTCCGCAGCCCTCGGGCCGCCACGGGCTGGTGCTCCCTTCCATGGGGCAGCGACCACTGGGAATAAAGAACAAAGCCCTCTGCCTCCGGCGTCGGTATTGGCTGTGCGCCTCCAACCTTTGCCTACAGTCTCTTCCAGCGCTTGGGTCGGTGTTGGAAAACAACGAGCTGGTAATTTGCAGCAGAGATTTTTGAGGAATGAATGTTGCTTCCTTTACATTGTCTTCGAGCAGAAACCAGCATGTACTCTCTGCTCGCTCTTTGCAGGTGTTAAATATTGTTTCATTGATTTTCATTTTTTTTCCCCCTCCCTTGTCTAAAGCACTCAGCTGAATGCTTCAAGCTTTGTGAACACAGACCTGGTATGAGAAGTTGTTGCAAGGAAGGTGATTCTTTCTTGTAAGCTTGAAAGCTAAAATGGTCAAAGAACATGGTATATGACATGGTTACGGGAGCACCAGGCATTAGGGAGTACTTACTGCTTGAATTGGCTTGTCGCTGTTGCAACTTGCCTGGTTTTAGAAAAGTTTGGAATTTAGAGCAGAGGCTGAGGAAATTGGCAGTGGTTTGACATTTGTAAAGCTGTAGGGTTGAGAAACTATTAAAATACAAGGAAAACTATGCTGTTGATGAAAATCTACACAAAACCTGAAAATTATTATGATCCTACATGAGAAATGCAACCTTTGGGGAAAGGACAAACATCATCTTCTGCCATTATCATGAATCCCAATCTAAAGTATGTGATGTGGCCAGGAGAATGTGTTCTGTTTTGAACATGAACAGTTGTAATCATGCACTGTTAATGGTTTTGTTACACTGATGAAAAAAGCCCCAAAGCAATCGCCCAGAATCCCACACGTGCATACCAAATCAGGTTATTGAAGCAATATGTGATAGTGTCTCGTTATTTGCTGTATCTGTCCTGTAGAGACAGCATGCCTGCATTTATTTCTCTCTAAAGATGATGGATTTCTGTGGGGTTTTGTGTGAGCACAAAGATCTTATAGAATAAATATAAAGATACAATAAATGTAAAAAAAAATGCTGTATATGTAAGTATTTTGCAAATGGTACTTTTGATTCTCAAGAGGCAGGCTGGACTCCAGAATCACCTAGATGACATTACTACACTTGGAAGGTTTGCTCTAGATCATGAGGGGCATATGCAAGCATCAGTTAGACTAGGCTGAAAGAAAATGTCCAAATGTCTCTACAAAGGAACAGGCACACCTTCTTTGAAGGGTAAGAGGAACAGACAACGCTGTTTCAAACATACAAAGAACCTATTCTAAATAATTTATTTGCAATTAAAGTAATTTCATGAATACTCTTGAAGATTTGGGAGATCTAATTGTGGCCCTCCAGTCTCTAAAGGGAGCCTACAAGAAACATGGAAAGGGACTATTTACAGGACCATTTACAAGACAGGACAAGGGGAAATGGTTTCAAACTGAAAGAGAAGAGGTTTATAGTAGATATAAGAAAGCAGTTCATTAGTGTGAGGGTGGTGAGGCATTGGAATAGGTTGCTCAGAGAAGCTGTGGATGTCTCATCCCTGGAGGTGTTCAAGACCAGGCTGGATGGGGCTTTGAGCAATCTGCTCTAGTGTAAGGTGTTGCTGTCCATGGAAGGAGGGTTGGAACTAAATGATCATTAGTGTCCCTTCCAACTTAAGACATTCTTTGGTTATCATATCACCTTAGACTGCTGTGGGCTAATTCCTGAGGAAAGAAGAAAAAAATCTTTGAACATAATAATGCAAGATTGTACATTCTTTGGTTCTGTGTTAGCTATACCTGTGATGACTGACATAAAGAACATGTCTTGTCCAGAACACTCCATGGACTAAGGATTTCCTTCCTCCCTTAAAAGAACTCAAGATTCCCTTCCTTCCTCTCCTGTCCTGAGAAATTAATGTTTACTGTGAGCTGTTTTTCTGGGGACCGAAGGTAATGGTGATCATTTAAATATGGTAGACTATCTTCCTGAACGTTTTCTCAGCCCAGAGATGATTATTAGTTCTTTGAAGAAAAACTAAGAAATAACAAAAGGCTCACATAGCTAAAGAACTTTTTACCAGTAGTCATACCATTCTATGAGAATTATGTTTATTTTCAGAGAAACACTTTTGGGAGAAAAAAAAAAAAGAAAAAAAGAAAAAATAATAAAAGGAATATTGAGAGAAGAATAAGCACAAGAAAATGCTTATTTGCATATTGGCTACACAGAAATGAAGATCCTGCTGTGGAAGACACAGATTCAAAAGAACCATAGATTACTTGGTGACGGTATGAGAAAACAAGAACTCGAAGGGTGGGAATCTGAATTATCACAGAGCTGCTGAGATTTTTTCTGTTCTCATATGACAAGAGTTATGCAAAAGACCACTTTGAGTGCTTGTTCTTCATTAGACACTTCACCAAAAGATTGAAAAACAAGGACAATTATTGCATTAACAGAATTTTAAATGTAAAGCCTAACATGTATAAATTATCATAATACAGGTGAAGCCCTTGCAGTGATATACTTAAAAATTCTGAAAACCTTGATATAAGGTTCACTCTTCCCTGTAACATTTTTCAGAAATCCTGTGAACTAGATTTGTGGTATGACATACTCATCTGCTGTGCTAAGGAGAATAGATGAGAAAATATGCAGCCTAATGAAATGTTAGATCAAAAATCTGTCTTAAAGATAGGCATTATCACCATAAGATATTTAGATTTAAGACACTCTAAACTCATGTTACTTCCTTGTGGCTATTTGATGTGCACAATGCCTTGAAGTGATATAATGATCCACTCTCTCCTCGATTCATCAAACCTCACAACATTTAGTGTCAATCTATTTGACAGTGTAGCACTTATTGCCTTGATTTAACCACTATGATAACAATTGCAGAAGAGGTCAGAAGTAGCTTCATATCTATGTGCTGATTTAGGTTTTTCAGAGAGCACACACCATTTTATCTGTGTACTAGCAAGTTAGGTGAGAAGTGGAATATGTCAGTGTTTGAAACAGTTTGCACGCAAATAATCTGAAAGAAAAAATTTTAGCAGACTTTCCTCTAGTTGGCCTTTTCTGAGCTGCTGTTTTGAGCAAAGGTGTAATAGAATTCTACTAGATTGTTGGTTCTACTAGACCTTTGCTCAAAACAGCAATTCAGAAGATGCCAAATGAATTCTGTATGGAAGGAGATGTGTTAAATATTGCTAGGTTATGGATGCCTAAGGCTAGAACATGGGTCCAGATGGCTGAAGTTCAACAGATGCCACAGAACTACAGAACTTGCATAAATATGTGATGTCGAGTGTGGGAAATCACAGTGATGTTTTTCTGTGCAAGTATGAAGGCCTGAGTATTTTACCAACAACCACAAATATGTATATATATATATATATGTAAAAATGAAGTTCCCGGTATTTTACATTTGCAATGAAAAAGAAGACAATGTTCTGTGTCCCTATCCTATCTATCAGATGTCAGTGGAATTTTTCTTGCAAGTTCTTGCAAAAAATTTCAGAATATCTATTGTAAAATATCAAAGATACAGGTTTTATCCACAGTCTAATGGGTTTATGAAGATTGATGTCATAATTAGAAACATACCAAAAAGGCTAAATAGTCATATTCAATTCAAAATACAATGCAGCACTGCTGAGACATAAGTTTCACAGTAATATTCTCTTCAGTAGGGAATGAATGAAAATCATCTTGCTTGTACTGTGAGAAAATTTATGCCAAAGATTTGGGGCCTCCAGATGTATCAGGTGGCAGTGTGGAACAAAAAGCTAAATCTCACTTGCAGTTAGTGCCATCACTTCCCAGAAATAGATGTTGGGCATTTGTAATGAGAAACAATGGTCACATACAGTGGTGGTATCCTGAGAGATTAATGCAGTGGTCTTACCAAATCCTCAATGCACACAGACACGATGGGCAGGGAAGCAGCCAGTGCTTCATCCAAATTCCATGATGGAAAAATTGCAAAAAGCTCTGAGAGCCCCAGGCAGAGAGCCAGGACAGGTGAAACCAGCTGAGCCATCGGATGCATCATATCACAACAAGAGCTTCTGGACCATTTCCAGCAGCAGTGCTGACGTCTGAAGGTGCTTCAGAGTGATTGAATATTGTTGTGTGGGTAACAGTTTGCACCTTTTTAGCCAAGCAAAGCACAGTTTCTGATTCTTTTAAAGAAACAGTCACTTCTTTTAATATATAGAAACACTATTTGGAGAGCTTATGTTTGAGAGGTTCAGCTGGGATGTCTTGCAATGAGGAGTCAGATGCCCATTTAGCACTGTGAGAGTATTCCTAGGCTCTGATTATTGTGTGGAGCTCATTGCCCAATGGAACTCTATTTTAGTTCTTTCACTAGAGTATTTTTCAGTGTACTAAGTCTATACCTAGATGAAAATGAGATCACTACCACATTTTTATCTTTGTGATGTTTCACATTTTGTTCTTTATGACGTTTGTGTATTTGTGTCTCAAAAATCCATTCATTTCCTCTGCTGACAATCTTCTTCAGGAACATCTTCAGCTTCTCTAAAAGTTGGTTTTTTTTGTTTTATTTTTTTGTCAGACAGAAAACCAAAATCATTTGCCTTTAGTGTCTAGTTCAAATTCTAAATATTCTAAATATAAAGTGGTGGGAGATGATGAAAAAAACTTACTATCAAACGTAATCTGATCAAAAATAGTTTGTTATATAGGCAAGATAACTGAAAAACAGTTTTCAATGTCTTTATAAAAAAAGAATGAAAATGCAGCTGTATTGATGTAATATCTCACCTGCCTTTTATGAAGCAGATTTCATTGGTGATGCTGGATTTGTACTTCAGGCAGTAGCTGCTACATTTGGAATCAATGATTGCATCTCTTGACTTTTGCCATTAGTTATAATAAAACAAATATGTATGGATTTTAATTTTTTTTACCGTGAACACTTTACAGGACATGAGTTGAACATATGTGCGGCTCCAGACTGCATGAGCATAATCCAAGCGTAAAACAGCACATTATCTCTGAAGTCTCACATGTCCTTTAAACTTTCCAGTTGGGTATGAAAAAAGAACCTTGCTAAAAAAGAACTTTTGTATACAAGTAATTGGAAGAAAGATGAAGATTCTTTTTTCTGACCTTGACGTAACTTAAAAATATTTTTAAAAATACAGGAAATTATGAGGGCAGAACATAACACTGTAGATCATGTGTTTTGGTAAAAATGAAGACTGTTTGATGTTAGTAAAAAAAGAATCACAGTTGTGGAGAAGTAGGCCCTCTAGCTGACAAAAAATATTGTCTGACTAGAACTTCTCAGAATTCAGTTATTTTAATGAAAAAAAAAAAAAAGAGACTCTTGTTTGAAAATTAGAAAAGATGATTACTTTTTCTTTCTCTTCTTTGTGTATCTGTTCCCTTGCCCATGAAAGCTGTTTTTCAGTGCTTGCTTTCTCTTTTTTAGAACTATAATTGGATATATTTTTGTAAGTCATGAAGGTTTATGTTGCACACATTTGTTCTATGGCTAATTGCTTTTCTTAGATTCTGTAATGGTTTTTCTTCCAAGGCTGAATCCTCCTCCTTACTTTTCTACTGTGTTTTAATATTAACTGAAGCAACTTATGAGAATACTGTATCTAAATATGTATGGCAAGTCAAACAGCTGCTAAGAGTGGGACAGTGAAGAAACTTACATAGAGAAGAGCCAGCATCCATTATTTTTCTTGGTGAAACCTTTCTTGTGGTGCTGTGATGCTTCCAGTACCTCTGAATGCCTGAAGAATTTAGAATTTTCTCAGATGTCAAGGCTTCGACTTCATAGTAAGGGAAACAGGAAATTGCTTAAAAAATGTTGTGATTGGCAAACGATCTGTAAAAAAATTAAAATGTATTAATTTCTCCATAAATGTGTTAGTTTAAACAACTTCCATAAAACTATTCTATCTAAAGTGACAGTTATTAAAAAGACAGAGCCAGGCTCTTCTCATGCATGCGGAGCAAAAACAAAACAACAGTCACAAGCTGAACCAAGGAAAATACTGACTACATAATATGAGGAATAAAAAATTCACAGTGAAGGTAATTATACAGCGGAAAGAGATTTTTCTAAATCTGATTTGAAAAGACTAGGAGCGACATGATCTAACTCTGAAGTTAACTTTCCTAGATGATCTTCAGAGGTCTCTTCTAACCTTTTCTATGACATATATATATATATCTATATGCATACATATATGGATGTGTGTGTGTATATATATTCTATTTAATAGTGTGTAACTATTCTATATAATACCTAATTGAATATATTTTTTGCTGAAAATCACAGTAAGGAAAAGAAAAAAATAAGATCTGCTGTCCAGTGTCTTTCAAACTGCTAACTTGAAGAAAACACGAAGGGAAACATATCCATCCAAGAGATCAAAGGCATGAAGAAGCTATTTGGACATTTCAGAACCATATCTACATCAACGAAGGAAAACACCCTTTCAGTTGTTTTCTCTCAGTAATTGCTATTTGTTAGGGTATCATATAAAAAATCCCAACTTTTTTTGTATTTATAGAAAAAGAAAACCAGATTTAGAACAAGGTAGGACCTAGAAATACAGTCTGTCTTACCTCATAGCCAAAGCTAAGTGATCTATCCTTTTTCTAGTACTAAACTGTATTTAGCTGAAATATACTGGAGTGTAAATGCATTTTTTCAATTCAGAAGACTTCTAATCTGCAGTTTAATACTCAGAAATAATTTCCTATTCCTATTTAATTCATCTTTCCTGAAGAAATACCCAAATTTATTTTTCAGTTTAATCAAGTTGGAAACTTGAACTTTTGTCTCAAAACCATACTTAAGAGTTAAGAAGATCAAAGTTCTGCAATTCATGGCATGGAATGTTTTCTTCACTAATTTTTAATTGAGGAGAAATTTTTGCATCTATTTGTTGAGAAGTGCTCTGGCTGAACGTCAGGTTTCTGCTACTGGCAGTGCAGCATTACTGCGAGACGGTTTTAAAGCAGGCTTTCTGACTGGATGAACAGAAGATTGCCTGTTCTGCAGTTGCCTTATTGAAACCTGCTACTCCCACAATCTTACTCCTAGAAGGAATAAAAATACCATAATTCAAAAATATAGAAAAGATTAATTTACAGGCACTTAAGACTGACTCTTGAACAAAAGGTCCTGTGTAGTCTTACACACATGCCAGTAGTATATAATTCTGCACCTCTTAGAAGAGTAATGCCTCATTACCCGAGTCATACCCTGGGTGAAGACCACCTGAACGATGTTAGATTCAGGCAACACAGAGGTGGAAAGAGGAAAATATTTAGTAATATAAATCACAACTAAGGCCATCTGTCCTGCAATTGTCAAGGCAGTAGACCGCCTCAGGCTCCTCCTGGGCTCTTCATCACTACCAGCTACCTGAATAGTAACAGCTGCTGCACTTTCTTTCATCTGTGGATAGTGAGGAGGCAGTATTCCAGCTTGTCAGCTGCTAGTGTGCCCACAGTGAGCCATATATTTTTTATCTTTTGAATCAAGCTATTACAGTAACACACTTCACATGGGAATACATTCCTATATATAGAAAAATTACCAATGTCTTAACATTTAAATACAGTAGATGCACTTGAACAAGCAACTTTTTTTTCTTTGATTAAACACTGACTGTTCCTCAATTATCAAATCAAATTTGAGGTCTTAGTTCTTGGTCTTCAAAGCTCTCGAGAGAGTGGATAAATTTAGAAATATAAACATTATAATCATAATAGACTGGAAGGTTGCATGAAGAGAACATCTAGTCCATCTTTCCTGCCAGAAGGCATAATCAACAAGGCAAATATCACCTCAAGTATATATTGGTCCAAGCTATTTTTATACATCTCCAAAGGAGAAGTTTTACAGACTCCCAAGACAATTGTTCCCATGCTTCGCTAACTTTGATCACTATAAAAAAATAAAAAAAAATCATATTAGTAACCTAAATCTTCCCTGTTGCAATTGAAACCCATTATTTCCTGTCCTATCCAACATGAATGTAGAAAACAGATTTTTCTTTTCCTTCCTGCAGCAGCCTTTTGCTTACTTGAAGGCTCTTTAAGACTACCTTAAATCTTCTCTTTAGGTTAAACAACCCTAACTTATCAAGTCTTTCCATAAACCTTTTCATCAGTATCAGTGCTGTCTTTCAGACTCTTTTCAGTTGGTTCAAAACTGAGCAGAATGTTGCAAATAAAGGTTTATATTAATTTATGAATTGATGAAATAAAAAGGCTAAAATATTAAAAAATGCAGATGAAGGAAATTGTCTTTTCAGTTTAATTCTGATTGGATATTAGTAAAGTAATCCTTTAAAAAGGCAGATGAAAATGTGTTATGAAAGTTGAGATACCGTGTAATAAGAACACGAACAAATATGGAAGGACATACTTGATGAAATACACTGAAAGACATTACAAAAAATTCCATCTGGTTCTGAAGTGTTTAATGGAAGGGCAAAATAAGAGATGGCACAACCTAAGAAAGGCCATAACCACACTGAAAAGGGAACGAGAATGAAGTATTAGGTGTGTGCTTTAGCCACGCTGAGTTTCAAGTGATATGTAAGTATCCATAGAAAATATTACAGAAAGAATTGTGACAGGAACTGTGAACTGAGTCAAGAGATCTGAGATTAATTTCTGAAACATAGAAATGTGCCCATCAAATCTAGATCAAATCTATCATCTTTCTAGAGCTACAAGAAAGGCAAATTTAATTATATTCCTAAACACAACATGGCTGAATTCCTATGGAGAACTATAAAAAAAGTACATAAAGAGCATGTCTGTCTTGTCCAGAACGCTCCATGGACTCAAGATTACCTCCCTCCCTTAAATGTCATCCTGAGAAATTAATGTTCATTATGTGCAGTTTTACTGAGCACCAAAGGTAATGCTATAATTTAAATATGGTAGACTATCTTTCTGAAAGTTTTGTCAGCTCAGAGATAGTTATTAGTTCCTTGAGGAAGACTAACAAGTGACCAGAAAAAAATATCCTCCCCTTTAATATGCTCTCTTTTTTATGCAAAAAAAGACCTATGTTAAACATAGCATCAGACCTATGTTAAACATAACATCCTTGGCTTTGGGTCATGCATTTAGATCATCTGGTACAGAAGATTTTCTATAAGCAAGTAATAATCCCAAATATATACTCTTAATTCTGGATACTGTGGAGGTCTTGCAGATGTGAATGTAGCTGTAGCTGAAACAGCAGTGTCTGTTCAAATCTTAAACCTACTCAAGATAGTGACTCAGGGCTATGAACTCTCTTATCCTGTTAATAATGACACTTCATTGCCACTGTAATCTATTTAATAAATTCACACGAAAGCAAAGGCAATGGAGAAAAGTTGTAGGGGTGAGAGAGAAAACATGGAGAAGCAGGAATTAGTAGCTGTTTCAGAAAAGGAGTGGAGGGATGAAACAGAACAAAAGGAAGGAAACATACTAGAAGAGGTAGCAAGTGGTAGAAGTAGCAATGTCTTTAAACAGTCATTTTAAATTGAATTGCTCTGAGTATACAAAACACCTCTTTGTTCAGACTCCAAAAATTAGGGACCTTTGTCCAA
The DNA here is from genome assembly GCF_049639895.1 of Pseudopodoces humilis. NCBI lineage: Eukaryota > Metazoa > Chordata > Aves > Passeriformes > Paridae > Pseudopodoces > Pseudopodoces humilis. Next base: position 62,515,001 of record NC_142200.1, on the reverse strand, counting down.
AGGAAATCTGTGTATTACAATAAATTGAAAAGTAGTCATTGACATGTAGAAGAAATCCTTTTCAAAAATGCAGTGTTACATTGCAGCAACAGGCCATCTCTGTTATGTAATATTAATGAAAAATTTTATTTTTCTAGAATAAACCGTCATATGGCAGACAAAGCCAGCTCATCATCCCTTAGAGTTTTGGCAGTGCTATTGAAAATGCTTGGAAATGATAACTGGGCCTCTTAACAACTTTCCCACTCCAATATCCTTTTGGAGATTTCCATCTGAAGCAGTAAGAGCAGGCCAAGCAGAGCATGTGTTTCTGTCTAGATAGTTGTGAATTTTACAGTATGTCCTTCGTTTAGGGATCTTTTGACCTGAAGGTGAATGTACCTAGAGGTAAAAAATCTTGGGGAATTTATGCCTTTATTTGGTAATCTCAGTTGATGTCTTCTCACTTGTCTGAGCAGCACTTCCTTACCTTCCTTACCTTCCTCCATGTTTCATATATAATTTTAAAGTCATGGTCCCACACTTCATCATTTACCTCACTGTGGATTCCTTACTTGTAATTTCTTAATTTGGAATAAAAAATACCAATCTTTTAACTCAGTTTTCATTACCAGTTTTCTGTACACTTTTAATACTCCTTGTGGCTTTACAATTTTACTGTATACCTCTGATGTGAATGGACTAGAAATATAAACTGTGTTCAAGGTCTTGAGGAGTCTACATAACTCAGACAAAACATTTTCCATTCTGTTCATTTTAACTCCTAAAATATTCTTACTTTTCTAAACATTTCAGTGTATTGGCCTGAGGTGTCAGGATTTTATGAATGTTAACATTTAGTTTAGAGCTTATTGGTGCATATGAACAATGAGGTGGGATATAATATGAGCTTATTTTCCCATGTATATTACTTTGAATTTGCTGACACTGGTAATGTCTACCACTTCATATCCCAGTCATTCAGCATTATGACAGTGTCCTACAGTGTCATCGCCAAATGATTCTCTCTATTAGATCCTTAATGCATGCTGTAAAATAGAAGTCTCAGCACCCTAGTGTTGTCCTATTCTACTGTTATTATCATCAACTTTGTAATTAATTTCTTTCTGTCTTTCTATACATCTATTATTAGTCCATGGAAACGTAATTTCATCATAAATCTCTACTGAAAAATGTTGTTAAAAACTTTCTGAAAAGCCAGTGTCAAGTAACTATTTTCCACTTTGTCATTGATTATTTGAATAAACTCCAAAAATATATTTACAGGAGGCAAATTATTTCTTCCTATTTATGTTCACACCTATCCATAAACCTTTTTTTACATGGAAATCAGACTTTCTAATCAGAACTTTAGTCTGAGAACCTTTCTATGAACTGAAACTTTATTTCCCACTATCCATGCTACCAAGGACATTTTATATTTTAACTGAATCACTTACTGCAGTGCATCTTTTTTATATTTTAGTCCCTTTGAAACTCCTAGGTGAGTACCATCTGGTCCTTGAAATTTGCTACAACTCGTGTTATTGATTTTTTCTTCATAAAAATGTAAGAATGACTGCACTATGTCAGACCAAAGGTCTATCTACATCAGTACCATTCTCGGACAACACCAGATGTCAAGGGAAGATTATAAGAAAGAAAGAAAGGTGTTTTGGTAGTTCCTTTAAATTCTTCTCTTGCCTTGAACCGTTTGTGGTTCAGAGATGGCTGAACATCAAATCATCACTTTATTTTAAAATTCTTAATGATTTTTTTCTTCTACAAACCTTATAGTACAGGAAGAAAACACTGGACTTCTCACATCTGCCAGCCCCCTTAGCAGAGGTACTCTGTACTGTGCACAGAGAAACAGATCCTTTTGTTTTGTTTCATGGTTGTAATTTCTGGTAGGGAAACCTACTCCATTTTCTGCATCTTCATTAAGTTTACAGATACTCATTAGGTTCACAGACTTCCATCTCATCCATCTTTGATTATCACTTTTCCAAGCTGAAGCATTGTACATTTTCAATCGTTTGTTGCATGGAATTCTTTCCATATACTTTCACAACATTACTGCCTCTGTCTCAACCTTGTGGTGGGATGTTTTTGTGGTCAGGAAGCAATCTCCAAGCTGGCTCAAAGTATTACAACTTTTCAAATGTATCTTCTATTTTATTTTTAATATACTGTCACATCAGATGATTTCCCTGTTTGAAACTAAATCCCACTTCCCCTTACACCTGATTCCACCAGCAAATGAATGTGTGGGTACAATCTGTCAGCTACCGCAGAGTAGGTATTTGGTAGTAAAATTTTGAATGGTATCCCAGTCAGTGCTGGGAGAAAGGTAAGCACTAGCTGTATTCTCTTGGATTTGCTAGCTCACAGCTCCAAAGAGGGGCTTTCAGTATCTCTGGATGAGATACCAGAGTTTCATCTCTCTCATGTCCTAACCCAATATTTAGCCAGGCTATGTATGATTGAAATCTGCTTTCGTTATTGAGTTTTCTGCTGCTGCATCACTTCTCATTTTCTGTGTCCCCAGTCACTTTGACTGTCATGATTTGGACAGGAATGCAGAAATTGTTAATGCAACCCTAGTATTACCCACTTTCTATTCAATCATAGGTGTTGAACATTCCTGATTGATAGTCACTTTATGCCCTTTCTCATTTGACCCTGTTTATAATACAAGGCCACAGTATGGTCAAATGCTGGAATAACTGGCACCTTGTAATTATTTCCTTCTTACTTATTTTCCTTACACCACATTTGTAATATGTCTCTTAAGTGAATATCTTAATTTAAAAACAGGCATTTTGCAGGAAAAACAGGAATGGTCTTGCTTTTGGGAATCATCTCTTCCTTTGGACCCAGTGAAGTGACTTTGCAGGGCTCTGTTGAACTAGATTGAAAATTAGATTCATTGCAGTCAGGGTAAATGTCATATCATGTAGATATTATGCTTCTGGGAATACATTTTTCATCTGTCCTTCTCTACCTTTTTAGATGCATTTTCTTGATCTCTTTGATTTGCCAGCTACGAGGGTAGAAAATAACACTGATAAGGAAAGAAACACTTGATTCCTCAAGAAACAGAATGTGCTGAGAATAGTTACTTGTTCAGTCAGTGCCTCTCATTCTGTTTTCTGCAGTTTCTGGGAAAACACAACTCAAAAAATAAAGAAAGACTTTTGTCTATCTCTGAAAAATACTCATTTCTTCCAGTCACTCTTTACAGCCAACCTCTATCCTGCCTCACTTCAGCAGAGGTTAAGATTTTGTTTTCCATTCATTTTATCATGCCAAGAAAGAAGGAGAAGAGGAAATTTAGTCATCAGTCCACACAAAGGTTTCGGATAGTCCATAATAGTCCACAAAAGCTGTCATGAAAAAAGATGCAAAGCCTATGCCTGTAAACATAGATAAAAAAAGGCCTGTTTACTTTGGAATTAGTAGAGTTCTGACTCAGCAACCACCTGAAAGTAAGATATTCATCTTATATCACCTTCCTTTTGAACAATGAAAAGATGAATGGGAAAAAATTCTTGAGAACAGAAAAATTAGCAGGGCAAGCAATGCATGTAAACTGGAGTGAAAAAGCTAACTTAAGTAATTTAGAAAAAGGAAGAATGAACAGATATACTGACTAGTGAATTGTGTAATGAAGATAGATGGTTTGGTGCTCTTAATTTAGTCTCATAATGTGAGAACAAGAAGACACTCAATTACTTTGTGTTAGCAAGTTTAAAAGTGATAAAAGGAAACAATTCTTTATGCTGCGAATAGTAAATCTTTGGAAATCAAATACTCTCAACATTCAGTTACCTGAGCAGTTTAGAATATTCAGAACCAGGCCTTACTGAATGAGAACAAGCACAGCTTTGGTTACTGTTTTGAAGCAGGAAATCACAGTGAAATAGTGTTACTATATCTGGAAAGCCTTTTAGAATGTTGGAGAGCATTTGCAATTTGATTTCTATGTTGGACACCCACAAAAAATTGTGACAGTTTTTGGTGTTTTATGATCTCTCAAGGAACCTCTATGTTGTTTAAGATTAAGATAATTAAGTCCTCACTTACAGTGGCAGATTCATTCTCATGTCCTAGTCAGAGAATTGTAGCCAGCATGCCACACTTCCTGTGAGGGCTGGAATAAAATCCCTTGGGCAATTGATCTCACTGCTATAGCTAGGTCTTGGATAAACACCATTACTTTTTTAAGGCATGTGAATGAATCTTCTCTTGTTGCCATTATGCTTGATGACATCTCTTTTCTTACTGAGGCATTATAAGTGAATTTCTGTTCACTGGACAGTTTGGTTATCTGCAGGGTGTAGGTATCTGTAAGAAGCGTGCTCGGTAGAACAAGGTATAAGCTGATTAAAGTCAAGGAACCCAGGTGAATGTTTACAGACACCTAGAACAAACTTCAGACATTAAGGCTTTCAGGCAGCACTTACACTGTTGGAATGGTGATCAGCTGTTCTCTGGATTAGCTTCAACAGTCAATTATTGGCATGGTGCAAGAGACTTTTCAACATTTCAGTGTTAAGATTTCACTGTTAATGAGAAATGTCCTCCCTAGGGAAGGCAAACAGTCCATCTAGCCCAGTGCTATGCCACGGGAAAGTCAAAGGATGCCATTTTAGCAGAGTGCATATGTCCAACTTGCAAGCCATAACTCCTGTACTCCACCAACTTCTGCAGCTGCTGTATTAGAATATTGCACATGAGATCTTAACCCATGGTTTTAGTATCCATTTGTGACCCCGTTGCTTATGAGTTTTTCTGTACCTTTTCTTCTTCAGATCTCCCTGCTTCTACTGCCTCCCTGAGCATCAAGGTCCAGATATTCTCCAACCACTGGTAGAACAGGTATTTGTTTTAAATACATGTTGTACTAGCTTGGAGCCACCTTACTTAGTGTCACAGAATTTGCAGAGTTTAGTGAAGAACAGCTCTGCTTTACTGTTAATCTCCCCCTGTGAGTTTATAGCCTCTGCTCAGGCCCTTTCCTTAGCATTCTTTACAGGAAAGATGCTAACCTGTCCTTGTGACATAGGTACTCCATCTCCTTGATCATTTCAGTTTTCTTCTCTTGTATGCACATTCTCTATATCCACTACATCCTTCTGAGCTGCAGAGATAAAGGACACACAGTCTGCAAGGATGTAGCCATGCTAGATGCAGCCTTTGCCACAGAAACAGCCTTAACAATCCTAAATGACTTCTGCACATGTAGCTGCCAGTTCAGAGCATATCCTAATTCACCGCTCACAAGAAGTCAGCACCCTAGGAACACAAGCCCATCTATTATCCTCCTACTCAGACTCTAAAATATCTTACACAGGGCTTGACATTTCTGCCAGTCAAACTTCCACTTTAGAGACCCCATGTGACTATTTTAGTTTCCACTGCTGACAGTTTGGTTCTGTTACAATGAAGGTTCAGCCAAGTCTTTCTAATGTAGGCTCTTTCATTGTCATACATGGAGATTATGGGTCCCTGCCTGCCCCTCACAACTTACACAATTTCAGAGAATGTTACTATGCAGGTCAGGGACTTTAGTCCCTTAGCTAGCAGTCTGAATTTAGCTTTCAGAGTTTCCCTCTTACATTTTCCTGCCGTGACTGGAAGGACAAGAACCAAGTTTCTCTCATGCATCCTTAGCAGGTTTAGTGTTTTAATCCTCTTGATTGAAAATAAAATAGTTTCACATTTGGACATTTTCCTTTGGTTTAGGGAAAGACAGAAACTGTTTCTGTCATGCACTTGTACGTGAATGTGGTGGAAGGGGTTCTGTGATGGGTGGTAAAGGATTTTGATGTTAAGGCACATGTTGTCTGAGGTTGCCAGAAGAATGTGGTTAGCGGAAGGGGAACTATGAATATAAGTACTTAAACATTTTGTAGGCACTACATACCTCCTGTGGGCTAAGGAAGTAGTGTTCAAATGTCCTGCAATCTTCATGACAGAAGTGGGGGAAACAGATCTTCAGCTCATCTGTGGAGTTAGGCACAAAGCCTCTGTAGTATTCCCACTGTAGTATAGGATGTTTAATGTTCATCTTCACAGTTCATCTTCTCAGCATTTACCCAACTCTGATTCCATGGTCACCATGACACGGCAGTTCTCTAAGGAATTTCTTTAGCACCTCTCCTTTTTCTTGCAGAGTCACAGATCACTTCATTTAGCATCAATGCCTAATTTTTTTCTCCGTTTGCCCTTTCTCCTACCTACCCCTTTGCACTGCTGGGGCCAACATTCAGGTTGTTACTACAAATTATTACTTTTTTTTTCCTTGAGCTTCACACTTTTGCTTCCATTGACATAATTAACATACACAAATCATAATTACCATGCTGGAATGACCTCTTGGATAGATCTCTTCTCAGCTTTGAACAAGCAGGAAATACAAAGAATTTTGCAGATCTATTTTTGCAGCTCCTGCCGTGCATCGGATGCTCCTGCATGCACCCTGAGGTGCCCGGCCCTGTCAGTGCCCTGTGCTCAGGGTATTAATTGGCTAGCCAACAGAAAAACAGCCAATCAAACAGCTTAAGTAACAAAGGCAGCATTGTATATTTACTCTGATTATCTTACTTTTGCCTAATGAAGCTGCTTTAAGGTTTCTCTCCTGGCAAGGATCCAAAATGCTTTTATCTGCCTGCATGCAGTGGGCTGTCAAGCTGAGAGAAAAAGCCTCCTTTGTGTGCATGGTCTGTCTTGTTTTCAGAGTTGCTGCAGAGGAAATGGTGGATATCTTTGTGGGTGCCTTGACTTTCATATGGTGAAGGAGGCCTCTAAGGGTGTCTTTTTCATAAATGTTCTGATTTTTTTTAAAACTTTGATCCCTGTGAATGGAGTGTGTGTTGAGAGTGCATCAGGCACACAGTTTCTTCATGTGGCTCCCCCATTTTGCTTAATTTCTACGTCACTAGTGATATTACTGGGCACACTGCTTATTTGCTAATGCCCTCTAGAACTGTCTATATGTCCTCTGTACTGCTGGGTATATAGCCCTGTCCCCATCCTTCTCAAAGAGAATGGAGAGATCTTAATCAAATTCCTACAAAGAAACTTTTGAAGGAAGAAATAAAAAAATAAATCAAGAAATAAACCTGAGAAGGTTTAAAATTTACATGGCCTTAGTTTCCAGTACAATATCCAACACAGTGATATTTTCTTTAATGGATTGCAATCCATTAAAGAAAATAGCGAGAAGTGCAAAGAGGATGCAAGCAGCATAAGAACAATCAGGTTTGTGCTCTCAAGAAAAAACGTTTCACTAGTTTGTGTATTTATTTCTCAACTTTTATTCCCAGTCAAGACCTTCTCTGAATTTACAAAAAAAAATTTCTTCAATTCTAGAGTTATTTAAGACACTTAAAAAAATTGTCTCCTAAAATTTTGCTAAGGTATCTCTTACTACAAGAAGATTTTATATATTGTGGAATTTTTTCACAATTATTTTCTGACTGGAAAAATAAGTTTGCACTTTTGTTTATGTATACTTTTATTTTTCATTTAAGAAGTTCCTTTCATAGTCAAGTGATATACCTGCAGTAAACACAGGCTATGCAAAGAAACTTGTGCTGGAATGAGTTCATACTAGCTCCAAACAAGTATGTAATTTTCACTGCTGTATGTCAGAGTGATTCAGTATACTTCAGATTGAATTTGCAAAATACTGTTTTTTCCAATGTTGGGTTTTTTTCTTTCCTTTATGTTTACATAAACATTTATAAAATAGGACTGCCTGGCTTCATAGTTTCCATAGAAATACAGCCACCAAACTGAAACTCATGGAATTTGCTTAGGTTTATTTCCTGAATAGATGTCAGGGTGCTGCCTGCATGCCTCTGCTCACTGTGAGTAAGGATGGTGCCCAGATCTGTGCAGGGACCGATGTGTCCTTGAGTCCTGACAGCCAGATCCCTGGAGGGGTGTATTAAGGCACCCTTGGCACTAGGTCCTCAAAAGAAATGCACTAACCTGGAGAAAATGCAGGGTATGAAGAGAACAGAGATCAAATCGGTGGAAGGTGGTACTGAATTGATCTCTGCACTTTCATAGTCAGGATGATTGTCTGTTTTTTATGGCCACGATACCTGAATTTACAGATACTCTGTGAATGATTCGGTAAGAGCGCAAGGACAGAATAAATGTCGTGTTCCAGGGAAGCTGGCATGGAGAGCTGCATGATGATACATCATGTCTCTGTCAAACATCTAAAAGTAACTTCTTGTTTTTCCAATGACAGAGGACAGTGAGGTGCATCTGGAAACTTGAAGGAAAAAGAGATCACAGTCATTACAAATGTTCTTATGATGAAGTCACCATTTGCTTTCATTAATCCATTGATCATGTATTAATGAGAGTGACGGAGTTAAAGAGGAGGGAAGTGAGCTGCTAGTGGGGGCACTGGAAACAATTCCATCCAACCAACTCTTTCTGTTTGGAGAGTCCTAATCAATGCCAAATAAAAACCTTTAATATATGCAATCTTCTTAATGCACAAAACTCTTTTCTCCTATGCAGTCCTTTAGATCTCATTTCCCTTCTGCTGCTATTTCTATTCTAAGTTCTCAAGCAAGAATTTTTTTTATGTCTGTCCTGGTACTGCTTACTGCTACTGCTCTAATAATAATTAATCAAATGTTGTTACTATTTTATTATTATACTACAGACAATGTTTTTATCTTGTTTTATAATTTAACACTAACCATTCAAAACCAGAATTCAAGAAGAATGAAAAATCTATTTTATCTAACAATAAAAGGTAATTTTTCATTAATATGCAGTTTGCGTTTTTTTCTACAATAATTACTTATTTAACCTTTCAAAATTTAGATTTTTTTTTATGAACACAGTATCAGACATTGTTAGATCATTTTGCTGGCTTTTATAAAAGATAATGAGTACTCTTCCTTTGCGTGTTCAGTGTAAAGTGATTGTAGCTATCTTGTGGTTTTAAGAAATGTTCAGTCACCATTAACAACGTATTTCAGTTTATGAGAGACCTACCATATATGTCACTTTCTGTTTAGTGTGTGCCTATTCCAAGATACCAAAGGAGCTGAAGTAGGTTCATAATGGATGTCGTTGTTTGCTTTAGGTAAAACAAATACGTTTTTTTGATCCTGTGTGTATGAACAGAAAATGCTGTGTGACAAATCCATAGATAAAAGACATATGCAGCTGCTTCTCAGTATCTCAAGCATGGTGCAGAGCAAATAACTAATCAATTTTCTTTTGGATCAGTAACAAGTCATGTATTAATGAGTAAAACCCATTTCACAGTTACGTGCCATATGAAAATTCATCCTCTGGAAACATAACTTGGTTGCTGGACAACATGCAACCTTTCTGTAAGAGTCAGTGTTTTATTTCCAGTATCATGTTAAGTTATTGATAACTAGCCCAAACACTCAAATATCTTAGGTCATTGAATCAACAAAACCTTTTGCAGAAAGTCTGTTATTTCATTGATTATAACCCAGAGTTCAGATTTCCTTGTACTTCTTTGGCAATGATAAAACAATGAAAAAAAAAAAAAAAAAGAGGAAAAGAACAACAGAAAAGCAAACCAACCTCACTCAAATTAGGATAAGAATGTAATTTAATTCTTATTTCTCCACACCTTTTACTGACAGGTAGCTATTAGGTGCTGCATCAGAATGGAACATCTCGCATAGTGAAAATTAAATAAATTACTGCTCAATGTATCAAAAATCTAATTAGAAAAGCTTGACAATTTTTGTGTTTTGACTTATTTTCAGTATTACAGTATCTTTACCCAAATATGTGTTAGCTATGAATTTTCATTTTAAGCAGGCTTATTTCACTATGAAATTATTTTTAGAGTTTGTACCTTCCCTGCATGAATCTTTTAAAAGCAAGAAACCTCTTACGTTGCTGTCTACATAAAAATGTTAATATGTTTTTCCTCCTGTGCAGATTCAACAAAAATATCCAGAATCATAGAATCACAGAATATGCTGAATTGAAAAGGACCTATCAGAATCACTGAGTTCAACTCCTGGCCCTACACAGGACACTCCAAGAATCACATCGTGTCTGAAAGCACTGTCCAAATGCTCCTTGAATTCTGTCAGGCTTGGTTGTGTGACCACCTCCCTGGGGAGCCTGTTCCAGGGCCCAGCCACCCTCTGGGTGAAAAACCTATTCCTGATATCCAACCTTCCCTGAATCAGTTCCATGCCATTTCTTTGAGTCCTGTCACTGGTAATCACAATAAAACATCATCTTTCTATAAGTGGGGGTATGTGGGTGTGAGTTTAGGTCTTAGATTTGCTAAAGAAGAATGTGAAAGGTAATTTGGGTTGCCTTTGTCTCTGTTTTGTCTGCAGTAGCAAGTAGACCAGCAGAAGCAAGTTCTGTACTATGAAACACTTGGTGTTCATGCCCACACAAGTCACATTTTAATGATGGGGGGATAAACTCTAGGCTGTCATATATTTTCCAGCCCATTTACAGCTGGTGTACTGGAAGTCCTCCTTCTTCCTTAGTTTCACCTGAAAGAATTTCAGTTCAAGTACTCCATGGCAGCTCCATGGTGCATATCAAAATAGAGTAAATAGGGACAATTGGCAGTTCAAAACTGCTTTCCTGATACAAATTAAAATACAAATGTAGGCACATATACTGTGTCTCAAAAGACGTAATCAGGCCATAATCAGAAAGATATGAAGTGGCTCTTAAAAGGCAACAATAGGACCTAAGAAATGGCAAGTCTAAAGGAAAAGTATACTCACTATGGGTATCAGTGCACAAAACCAATGGAATTGAATAAATGCTGTAACCTGATCAGAAGGTGTGAGATGTAGGAAAAAAAGAAGCAAATGGACACCTCTTAATACTATAACTAAGGGACATTAGTATTTTTTTCATAATATCGAGGAACAAATGGAATTAAAAAGCAACATTCACTGGTCTTTATACGAAGAAAGTCTGACAGACAAAATATTGAAAAACCGCAAAAGTCAACACAGATGTAGCATGTTTCATTCCAAAAGAATAAGCCTGTATACAAGCTTGTACAAGTAGAGGGACTGGAGGATTTGAGAAAAGACATAGTGTGCAGAACCATCTGCTGCTGAAACAGTGGATTTACAAACTGAAATTTTCTTAAGTTGCATTGAATAAGAGTCCCTTTCCTTCTTCTCACACACTTTTCATTGCAGTTACATGTGTAGCAGCATGATATATGAGGGAAAGAATAATAAAAGGGGCAGGATTCAAAGATACTGCACAGATGTCTTCTCCCTGCCCCTCACCCTGATTATTCCTACAGGTTCTGCTGAGACATTAGAATATCTATGAATTCATTGGCAAGGATCCATGCCATCTAATGAAGAAAACTGACTCACAAAAGGAAGACCTTGTTTCTTGCTATTTGAATGGGAAATTCCCTCATAGCAGAACACTTGTTGCTGTCTAAACATAATGCAATAAATAGATGGCATCCACTTTGTATTTCTTGAGCAATGTGTTTACTGTAATTCACTTGAATACATATAAATCTGTACTAATAGTTTTTTACTAGGTGCTATGCTTGACTCAGTAGGTGTTAACTTTGATTTAGTAGATTAAATATCTGATTCAGCAGGTAATTCACATGTTTCAGCAGGTTGTATAGTTGATTCAACCTATGAATTCTGGCAGTGTTTATTTTTTCCAAAGTTTGTTTTATCCACATTAGAATGAACTTTGTTTAGTACTCCATATGGCACATTACTTTAAGTGCAAGTTAAACATTTTATCTGGAATGTATATTGTAAAGTGTTCATTTAAATATATTTATATTTATATTTACAGCCTTTCTGAATTTCAAGCAGGAGATTATTTCCTTGTGAAAAGTTTTGTGTTTAAACATTATTCTACTATTAATGTTAGCTTTTGTTCAGTTGTCATACTGAAATTTCAGAAACAAAAAAAAAATATGTTTTTCTATTTTTTTTAACTATTTCATACCCAAAGGATATCAAAACATAAAAGCAGAATAGGGAAAAGATGCAGGTTTCAAAATATGATGTTTCGTCTTTGACAAATGGATATTTATTTTTGGCTTTTTTTAATCAAGTCCTTTTACATCTTACAGGTTGTACAGCAGAAACTAATTTAAAAGAAACCTTGATAATAAAGCAGTCAGAGGAGAATTGGCATGGAGAAATATGGAAAAGAAAAGTCAGGAGAAATTAAAGAGTAATATGGTGGTGTTGGTTGAATATCTGAGGACAGACTATGGAAGAACATGTTACAACTTCTGAAGTAAAAGTTTGTCAATAAGGTAACATTTAAGTTCACAGGAACTGCATCAAAAATGAATGCAAAGAACGGTGGCATTTCATAGTGATATGTGTCAGAGCTAACAAAGAGCAGGTCTTTTAGGAGGTAAGACAAACATCCAAGGAAGTTGTTACCCTGTCTGTCACACCACCATCTAGTGGGCCTTGCTAAGATTCTCACTATGCAAAAGTAAATGTAATTTTGGCTAGCAGAATGGACTGGTTCTGAATCTTTCCTGGAATCTTAGCAGTAGATTAGCTGGATTTCAGTTGCTAAAATCATGAAATCAGGTAAGCAGGAGTTGACAAGTAGGATCCTAAGTATCCAGGCCAAAGTCCATCATAGCTAGACATATATCTCTTTTTATACTCATCAACTGCTCAGTGTTTTTCCTTTCACACATTAGACTACTGATGGCTAGACATAAACCTGTAATGAAAATAATTTTGTTTAACTTCTTAGAGATTTCACTGAAAGCTACTACTCCATGAAACTTGAGCATCCCATGGTGGCAAATATTCTTTTATTTAATTTGACTTCTATTATTTCTTGTTCTAAATTATAATTGCAGTTCTTCATTGCAGATGGTTAGTCTTGTTTTAGTTTGTAATTATTGTTTTATTTGTATTTTAATTATATATTTAATGTTTTTTAGGTAAAAGAGAAAGTTGGATAGTTCTGTAAAATACCCGGCACAGAAAACTAGGAAGATGCAAAATAGTAAATAGGTAAGACAGGAGAAAAATAAATGCTGAACTGTTGTAAATAGTTTATAAGATTTTAGCCTTTCAATCTTATATTAGGTTATCCTAACTTTGCATTTCACAGTCATTGTACTGAGTATTGGCTATACTGACTGTTTTTATTTACATCTTCATGGATTGATAAATTAAAATGCAATTTTTGCATCTCCAACCTTAATCTTTTTAAAATGCAGAAATTAGAATTTCCTAGACAAAGTAATTTTATTTATTGAAATTGATTTTGGATGTTTCTTGCCATTGACTTTTTGAACAACTGTGCTATAGAACTGTAACTATGATGCTGATGTACTATGCTCTTGATCTGTGTTGGAATGGGCTAAGTTTTACCTTTGTAATGCATGACTAAAGGTATTAGAGGTAAAGAAAGCATGAATATCAATCTGTTTCTGTACTCAAAATGACCCCTGGTTTTATTAGTAATGGAATCTAGGTGACATCATCTTTTGACAGTCATGATCTTTAACCCAGTTTGATCTAAACCAGACTCCTTTGGAATGATATCATTAAGGTAAATCCCTGAAAGAAGAGCAAGACATTTTATTATAAACCATTTAAGGGTATTAAGTTACTGGGAATGATTTCACTGATTTTTCTCCTTATAAAGGACAAACAATTTCAAGATTGCAGGTTAATATCAAGAGACAACTGAACTTCAAATTTTTTTGTATTAGGTTTAATTTTCTTAAATAAATTATAAGTCTTCACATCTTTTAAAGCATGATACAGAAGTCACTGAAGTATTTCTTACGTGAGCACTGCAGTGAAAACTGTATTATTATATTTAATCCTATTAAGCAAAATTGAACTGCAATAAGAATAAAAAAATAATAATAAAAAAAAAGGTAAAGATTTTGTACAAGGAATCTTATTCTTTCCACCCTATCCACTCTAAACCCATTCCATCGGTCCTGTGAATTTATGTCTCCTTTCAGTAACTGCCCATCCTGGGACTGTTCTTTTCTGTCACATATTGGCTAATGATTTAATGAATTAACCAAGATCTTTTATTTATCATGTATCAAAAAAAGATTATTTTAAAAATGTAATATTGATACTAAATGAAGAATGGTACAGTTTTGATTTGATACCAGAGAGAAAAATATTGTTCAAAATACCCACTTAGGCAAGGAAAAGCTGTAAACAAAAGATGTGTGATTTGATTGTGATACAGATTTTTGCTCTTGATTTTTTCCATTTTTAAAAATCTTGAAGACATTGAATGGAAAGAAAAACAGCAACTAGACACTCTCAGTAGCAAAAATGCACAAGTACACTTTGAAGAGCTGTGTTGCTACCAAGAGAAACATTATCTTTTAATCAATTGATTTGTTTTGTCAATGTTTTTCCCTGAAAGCAGATTGCATACAGACATCTTATGAAATCTTATAGTGGCATTATATTGAACTTAATCCTGATATTTTTGGTAGCCTTACTTTTGCATTTATCTTCCAGCCAGGTGTTTCCAATAGTTTTGACTGTAAGATAACCCAATAGCTGGTGATTAATGTAGCCATCGTAAAGAATATAAACAATCCCGGAAACAGAACTCAAAGTTCAAATATGGATGCTAACAGTAATTGCTTTTAACAAGTGCAAGGAAGAAGTGAGAGGAAACCTGGCATTGAATTTTGTGTTGCCAAAGAGCAACTGACCAGCGATAACAGAAGCATCAGAAACACAGAGTGCAGAGAGGTAGCACTTTGCACAGGAAGTATCGTGAAACAGCCCATGTCAGCCCAGTAGTAATTGGGCCTTTGAAGTTTCAAATGTGAGAAGAGATGAACATTCATCTTTAAAGTGTGCTGAGTCTCAGGGATTACTTTTGGTTAAAGTAGGAATGTGCAGTTATTTGAAACCTGACCCTGAGGTCTCTAAAAAGTTTGGCTTAGGTTGTGCTAGAAATGACCTTGTAAATTTAGACAGCTGCTAGACTACTGCTAGGAGCAAATTATTACAGCAATTGTGATTTTCATGACTAGCATAAAAGCAAAGGGCACCTATTTAAGACCTGTGAGGTCAACTTTCACATTTACTACATTGCAGAGAAGGAGAAGTGGTGCAGTCTCGCGAGAATAAGATACTGTGAAGAACTTTGAGATTCTCCATAAGGCTGGAGGAAAAGGAAGAAAAACACACATAAATATTGCAGTATCATTCTTTCAAGACATGAGTTATTCTAGCAAAAATATATTACTTCAGAATATTTTATTTTAAAAAATTAATTTAAAAAATTCTTGTAAGTATTTAGAGACAAGGTGCCAAATATTAAAAATATATAGCAAACCTTGAAATGCTAACAGTTTTTTTGATTGTTTTGCCTCTTTTTAAAAGAATAAATACTTAAGCAAAACAGGTTTGTCAAAATACAGTTGATTTTCTTTTTGACTTTGTTGGAATTAAAGACTGGATATAAGCCTAAAGATATGATTTTGTGGTCACTTTATTTAATGTCATGTCAATCATTTGAACTTTGAAATTGTTTCTATTTGATCTATGTATTTAAGTTGTTTGGTTGATTGGAATGGAGTGGTTTTATTCATATGAATTTAAAAAGTTGAGAATTACTTCTTTATGTGAGATTTTAGAATTTCCTGTGGAAGCAAGTTTATTTTTTTTCTTCACTTTTTATTAAAAGAACAAAATTACTGCTGTATTTTTTAGCCTGTTCACACATCTGTATAGCATTTGATTATGTGCTTTCCTCAGAACACTGATGGACCCAGAATTCAAACACTCATGTACACTAATCTTTCTTTATTCAACTTACTGACACATCACAACTAACCCATTTTTTTGGTTTATTTTCACCTTTGTGACTCAAATGTTTATCAGGAAACCAACTGAATTCTAAAGAAAAAAATCAAAAATTGATTTTGCATGTCTGTACTAACATGTTATGGTTTAACAGAGATATCTGGAATCCAAAAAGGTACCTTCCTCCAAAATGTTGAAAGCTGATGATTAATATTACTATAATTTGGTGCTCAAACTCATGAGCTTTATTGTGCTGACTACTATTCTCATCAAAAGCAGAGCTTACAAAAGCCTGATAGAAAAAGAAGCAGCAAATTAGATTTTACAATGAGTGACATTGGTTATGGTGTTCAGGTGTTTGTGGTATAACATTTAAAAGACATTTTGAGGAAGGACTCACTAATGGGGAAATTGGAAAGATTAAAAAAAGAATCTTAAAAAAATAATGGAAGATAGTCATAAGAGGATGGGCATTTTAAAAAAAGATTGGAGTTGGTGGGTAGCTGAGAGAACAAGGAGAAGAGTGAATGCTAGTTTCCTAGGAAGATTCCATTAGGCATTTAAATGAGAGTGGTTTTTACTGAATGCAAAGCATAGGATCTTATTTGAGAGGATCTAGGTTGGAGTGCATTTTAATTTGTGTATAATATAGAACTTCACTTAGCTCAGAGGTGCAAGACGGATAGACCACCTTGGCAAGCAGATCAGTAAGCTACACATATATTCAAGGAGAAGGAGCCACAGGCATTTTAGAAGTGTGGACAACCAAGAAAATGCATCAGAATGAACTCAGGAAGGATCAGCAAGTGGGCTGGATTCACTAGTGAGTATGTAGGAGAAGGTTTGGTCTTGCATTTTGTCAGTCAGTATTTAAAATGAATTAGTGAGCCCCTATGTGCTGAAACAGAAATTTGAGGACTGAGCCAAGTGCCACAAACGATGATGTGGACAGGGCACATGAGTTCTTGGAAGAGAAGCAGACCTGTTTAGCCTGAACATAAACCTGCTCATTAGATAAATTCCAAAGCTGAAGAATAATATGGATTTAGATATTAGACATTCACTAATGGTAAGAGTTCCATCAGAATAACAGAGTGCAAGAATGAGCCATGGCTTGCAATCGTAGGGTGGGCCTTGCAATACAAGCCATGGAAGGTGAATGAGGGACAGAAAAAAGTGAGAAACAGTAAAGATCATGATTTAATTATAACCACAGGGTCTTTGCCTTTGTACATGCTCAGCAGTCATCTCTTTGCCTTTTAGATCCATTAATACAGGCAGGAATGTTTTTTTTTTTAAATATTGTGACTTTTAACCCCTTGTAGCTAACCAGAGCTAAATAAATCCTTTACTGTCCGTTATGTTTCTAGAACTGGATGTCTGTTCTTAATCCTCTTCAGGTTTCAACAGGTTTTTTTAAGTGTGTGAACAGAGGTTAAATTTTCCAGAAGGTATTTCTTTAATCTATATTCAATCTAAGATCACATCATTACATATTGTCATGTTCTTGGTGCATCAATTAAGTCTGTATATTCTAGTATCTTCTAAAGTTTGAAAAACTCATTTTGCTTTCTTTCCTGTCAGTAAGTTTTCATGGAATTCACATATTTTGGAAGTTATACTGAAGAAAGTACTCAGAAATCTTGGGTGAATTAGTTCACTGACTGTACTACCAAAAGATTTTAGACGGTGCTAAATATGCATCTAGAAGCCACACTTGTCAAGGGGGGAAGTTGCCTAGTACAAGAAGCATGTATTTCTGCTACCATGGTGCAATTTTGCCATTGATTCCAAAAGCAGAAGTAAATGCTCGTTCATTAGGATTACCCACATTGACCCCTACCCTGTGCTGTTTGATGACTTTTTTTTCTGTTTTAAAAATATTAAACCTCTTTGTTGAGCTTACCCCCTCCCTTCTACTAATGAACTTATCATTTTAGTATTTCCTAAGGGTTTTATACTTGTAAGTGACATTAAGTACTATGTACTCTGCTGTTTCTGACTGGCACTTCACACTTAGCCCTTTCACTCTCATCTCAGAAATGTAACAACATTGTTCGCTATATTTTAGTTGTCAGTGGAGATGAAAGTTTTTCCCAGCAAAATCTGCCATGGAGTTGGCAGTCACAGAACAACTGACATCCAGAGCAGGTCCCTCTCTGTAAGGGTTATGGCATGATACTGATTGAAGTAATGTTAGGGTTTTGCATGCCACCCACCTCTGTTGCATACACAATAGATATGATGCTTGGACGTCTTCTTAACACCTAACACTAGGGCTGGTAACTGTAGTGGAATATTCTTGAAAGTTAATGCATTTTGTTTGTGGTCAATTATTTACTCTTCTGCCTATAGAAGTGCACATATACTATATATGTAAAACCTTATAAAATGTTGGGACAACTATTAGCAAAATACTAAGATGTAAAGACTTAAGAAATAGTCATGTAATATCATCTTTATGGGCATCAAGCTCTTCTAATGGCTTTGTAAAAGATGGAGATTGAATTTTGTTTGTAGAAGAGAGTCCAGTCTCTCTTTGGATATTCTGCAATTTAGGACCCACAGATGGTTTCATTCAAGTGGATCTAGTTTCATTTGCTTTGTCAAATGCACTAATCCTGATGAGCAAGCCCCAGATGAAAAGCTAGCTTGGACAGGCTCTGTCAATAACCCTTTATGGTAATGAATATCACTTCAAATTGTGTCCACCGTTTAAGCAATGTGGTGTGCAGTGTGAAAGTTCTTAAAGATGGAGGAGAGACATGGATAGAAACATCTTAAAGATGTGCTGATGAAACAGATGAGATTTCGAGACCCAGGAAAGCATGGCACTCTGACAAACAGGTAAAAATATTTGGGATTAGGGAAAACATTTCTGCAGTTTGTGTGAAAAGACACAGAGGAATTTATCAGCCTGGACCTTCTAATAATTTCTGAGAGGTATTTTCTTTTGGAATTTTTCTTTCTTGTTTGGTTTTATAGTCTAATATTGAGGGGGGTTTCTGTGTTTCCTCACCTCTGAAAACTAGCTCCAAAATAATCAAAATAAGTTTCCAAGCTCTTTTGAGCTGTCCCAGCTTGACTGATACTACTTTTCCATTGGAGTAATCACTGTGCTGTCAAATAACACTCACGTTACTCCTTTAATCTTAATTTTAGTGATGTCAGGCTCCAGTTTTAATTTATGCATCTTCTCAACATTAAAAAATGGGGAGGATGTGTGTGTTCATGAGCATACTGACTAAAGTGCTTTCAGTAGACTGTGGTTGGTGTATCTGACAGAGAATACAGAAATTAAAATATCATGACGAAACTGTATCTGTACAGCAGCACCACAGTGTCACCAGTCTAGTAATTGTTTCTGTCATCACTCAGTTCTTGCTGATGGATTTTTCCAACTTTTACCCTTGATTGGCTGGACTGATCTTGATTCAGCTCTAGGAAGAGGATGGAAATTGCAACTGCTCAGGAACAGGCAACAAGAACCCCTATATTAAAATACTTAGGGAGAGTGTATGAAGCACCTGAGATCTCTCAGTGTCTGACTAAAATACTATAAGGTGGTTACTGTAGTAATGTCTGTTGGGATAAAAAAATCACTTCAAGACTATCATGTAAAAATATTTGATAGCCTTTTTCAGGTATCCAGGGGCCGTTCTAAATTATCTTGATTATTCTATTGTGTACTTTGCACTTTTGTGACTTGTGTTCTGCATTTTCCTTCACGTTGAGAAGCAGCATTGTTTTGCCAAGTAACCTATATATGACCCCCTCCCCCATCAGTTATTAACACTGTGCTAATTTAAAGAAATATGCATTACAGTTTTGCTATTTATACAACACCTGAAAGCAGGTTTACATTGCTCCATTTCAAAAGAAAGTGCTCTATGAAATACTTGAGGTTGTCTCAAGTCCGGTCAGGGCTCACATCATTAAATAAATATCAAAGCAAACAACTGAGTTTTGTCTTTGATGGGAGAACTTCAACGAATAAATATGCCAGTATACTTTAGTCCTGCCATAACTTTACCATGATTGCTTATATGCTTATGAAATGAAACAGTCTATTAGTACAAAGTAAATGTTAAAAATGCGAACCAATATTTATCTCAATCATAAGGCAAGCTGTTTCTTTTCCAAACCAACCATGTTTACAATTGCATCTGCCTGCTGTGACTGATAAAGCTTGATAGTACGTTTGCTAAGTGTTTCTCAAAACTTTTCCATGGATATTGACTTTACAACCTCCTGCAGACAGAACAGCCATAACATAAGCTACCTGTAAAAAAGAATGAAGAAGTTACTTGTCAGTAATTGCATGCTAGAAATCTGAATACCAGACTTTTTTAAAAAGCAGATTTGCAGGTATTTATTGCAAGAAGAAATTCTATTGGATTTGCATCACAAATAGTAAATGATATAATGATAATATGGGATAAAACAGTGGCCTAATTTTTAAGGTGTAAATGAGTTTCTACTAATTAAACTGATTCAATTTTGCTGCCACGTAGAACTTCAGTACAGGTCAGGGTAAATGAAACTGGTATTGCTGTGCTAATAACCCACAAATGTGCACTGAAACATGGTCAGTCTGCTGTATTATGTTCTATGGTTAAGGATATCAGGTGAAATTTGGAATGGTAAGTTTCTTCCAAAATAGCTTACATTTTTATTCTTCTGAATAACATTGACACTTTTTAATGGCTCGTTTTGCTTTTCTAATTAGGAAAACTTCTGATTGCATCCTTTCTGGTGGCTTGCAATGCTCGTTTGAAGCTGAGGGAAATATTTTTATTGTACAATTAAAGAATTAAAATAATAAGAAACTTACAATAAAAAGGATGGAAAATTTACTGTTTCATAAAGCAGAGATTGCACCAGGAAAACTAAGTAAAAAGAGAGAACTGGGGGCCCCAAGAGCTTCAGGGTTTTTCCTGACTTTGCTGGAAGCTGCTTTGACAGGTTCAGATGTTGATTACAACCTTGATCAGAACTGTCAAGCCACCTTTTTTTTTTGGGACTTTGAGTTAAGTACATGTTTATAAAGTAAAAAAAATAAAGTGTTTTGGATGGTTTGAATAAAAATTACTTACCTTCAAAAAGTCCTGTTTACATATTTTTCCTGTTACTATAAACTTTCTAGCTCAGTTTATTGCTACAAACATTATCTTTAGCAGTTTTGTAGAATGGCTGAATATATTAGTTAGACTGTTCTAAATCTGATTTTTCGCTAACAAAAAAGTACTCCAAAAGTGTAAGAAATAGTGGAAACTACTATGTTTCAGACAGCTTTATAAGTCAATTGCAACTATTCTAACAGCAGCTGCTGAGAAACTTCTTTGAATTCTTTCGATACCGTATCCTGACATTACAAAATCTGTCATTGTGATATATCTTGAAGTGTAGAGTAAAATATAGTACAGGCTTCTTGCATGGTATGAAAAGTTTCAGTTTTATGACTATACTGTTATTCAGCCTTTCATCTGCAGTGCAGATCAACATTTCTGAATTTATTACATACATCTGTCTGAACTCTTGCTGCTCAGTGGGGAAAAGCAACAGTGAACATAGGAAACTGGGACTCCAGTTCTGGCAGGTTTTTTTCTAAGTAATCAGCATATATCATAATCTTGTTTGAGGCAGATGAGCTAAAACAAAATGAAACAAAATGAAAAAAAACACAAACAAACAAAACTATGATGTTTTTCCTTCTACAAAATTAATAGAAAAGGTGTTTATTTTCCCTAGAAATAGTCTGGTTTTACATGATTTTTGTTCTCACCTCAAATAATCTTTAATTGCTTTCCCATGAATGTCTGAAAATCATTTGAAAATAATCTGTAAAGGTGGCATTGCCATCTTCTATTTCTTAGCTGTTCTTGAAAAGGGACCAGGATTGAGAAAAACATAAATTAGGTAATTAAAATCCAGAGTAGAATTTTCTGCTTTGGCTATTCTTGAAACTTCTATGTGTTTCTGGGAGGTAGACTAAAATACTCCAGATAGCTTAGCAACTATGTAAAAAACCCAGATGGTTGTGTAAAGAATAAGGATGTTGCATAGAAATAAAAGGAAAAAAATAGTTAATCAACTTAATCAGAATATTGGATGGAAATAAGACAGAGATGCAGATGGACAAAAAATGCAGGGTTCAGACAGAATCAACAACTGAACAATGAGTGGAAACAGCTTCTAAATCAGAATCTGCTGAGCTATCTGTATCAAGAAATGCTTTTGCACCTACATCTCTTCCTTCTGCTGTTGTACTGGCTTCAACTCTTAACGGAAAGCAGGGTGTTTGTGTTCTTGGTAAAATATCACTAAGGAGCTGTCTTTTTTCCACAGCCTCTATAGATGGAGAAGAGCGCAAGAGACAGAGAATGAATCTCTAAGAAGGCAGGCAGTTTGGATGGCAGGGACATTTGCTTAAGCTTGCCTCTGTTTAGTCCATCATGAACAGTATTTCTCAATGCTGAGGTTTTTTTCTATTAAAGGAAATTTTTGTGTCACTCCCTCCCTCTCTCCCTCCACAGATCTGTGATGCCAATCATGTGGTAGAAGAGGCTTGATATAATACCTTTCTTTAGAGGTCCCTTTGTAGTCCACTTTTGAGGGCTTTTCATTCCATAAACTTGGTCTTTAACAGTCCACTTCTATATTAATTTTATTATGACTTGCTCTGTGTTCTGTCCCATATCTGACATGATTCCTTTTATTCCTCCTTTCTCTCACTGAACATTCTGTGTTTGACAACAACATAGCAAATTGATTTCTTCTCTGTTCTTCCAGATCACCCTGGTCTCCTTTCCTCATCACTATGGATAAATGTTTTCCTTCTAGGTCCAGATTTCTCTTCCCCATCCTTGTGATATCTCTCTTCTTCACATACAACATACAGATCATATCCAGGTAATGGATTATATTTATTTTTGAACAATAGCACTGCTGCTGCAGTGGTTTCCTGCCTAATAACTGATTTGTTTTCCTCAGGTGTAAATGATCATTCTTGTTTGAAATATTGCTTCTGTACTTATCCCTCTCTCTTCTGCTACTCAAATTACAGTTCAGTCCACCTGCCGTGTCTTTCCACATCAAATTAACATGTCACCAATGGTCATGACTCTTAATTTAATTCTTCTTTTTCTGGTGTTCATCTAAGCACCATCATAAGGTCACTTTCTTCTATACCCATCTCAAACATAATTTTCAGTTTTAAATTTCCCATTTAACTCCACCTCTTTCACATTCTGTAGCAACATATAAAGAAATAATTATAAATCTGACATTTATTATATTAGGTAATTATTTCTAGAAACTAAAATATGCATATTTATATATTCGTCACATGCACAAATACTGTGACTTAAAGATATGTAAAAATAAGATAACAATCTGTATGTGAAATCCCACTGAAGGAATGTTTAAGTGCCTTTTATCTTTTTAAGTTTTGTCTATGAATCCTAGCAGACTATTTTATAAACATTAAAATTTCCCTCTACAATAAAACAAATTCAAAATTTGTTTTCTTTTTTCTTAATTACAACAGTACTCTAAAAATGTTATAAATTGCTACCTTCATCTTTATTTTGAATGTAAATCTTTCTTCATTTTTGTGTGCATCATCTTTTCAATGGCTTTTTCAGGGACTAGCTAATAATCTAAAGCAGAAGATGTCCAGCTTTGTTTAATTCACATTTTTGCATTCAGCTTACAAGACATAGTGCCCTCAACCTGTGAGCAGGATTCAAGAATACTGCGTGCTGAACACATATGAAATATAATCCCAGGGGCTCACATATGTCCCCACCAAGGAAAGCTGACCCTCTTTTGCAGTTTAAATAGTTATTCCTGAATATGTGTTCTGCATTATTTCCTGCACTTATTTTTAAAAGAACAGATAAAATATAGCCTTGTTTTATTATACTTTTCTATTTGCTGATGGAAGGAGATCCATATGAATTTATATGGACATCATCAGACTTGAACAGGGTTAATCTGCTTAGGCTCAGGTGAGTTCATTTTAGTCTTGATTCACTTCATTGCACATCTATAATGGTTATTAACAAGCTTAAGGACCTTTGGGAGCTTATGGATAACAATGCAGCACCATGGAAGGTGGGAAATCATTATCCTCATAAGGCTGGTGTAATAATTTGCAGTCACACACAGTTTCTGTACTAATCCTCAGGGTTGGGATAGGTCACTAGGTCTGTAAACCTTTCATCAACTTTATACATTTTTTGCTCTTGCTCTTTAATTAATGAATATATAGTAACATAAAAGTAGATGTAAAGAGTTTAACATATAAGTTTATTCAAGCATCACTGGAAAATTTTACTGCCTGTATGTGTATATTCATTTTAAATACAAGGCTTATGATTTTTTTTCTCACTATCATATATATCCACCATCTGTCTCATGATAATTGATATACAATATTAAAGAATTGGAAGAAGCTCCATTGACAATTTTAAAATTAATGGTAATTTCAGATAATATTTCTTAGTATTCATTTAGTTCAAATTTTGTAATATATTTAGATAATAACAGGTGTCAGAATAATTCTATTTATAAAAGAGGTGCTTATTCTATTTTTTTCTTTTTTTAAATTTAAGTACAAATACTAGAAAGAAATGCATATATTAATATTATAATAAGTTGTGAATATATAATATTCAAAACACATGTGTAATCAACTAACCATGTTTTTCCACAGTTTTTCAAATAATCGGTCATGGTAAGAGGATATTGCACATTTTCTAAGAGACCAGAGGGTTCTGTAAGGTCAGAATTTTACAGAAGATTTTACAGAATTCTGAAATTCAGTCATCTTTAATCTCTGTGTTTGTCATGCAAACAGCAAAATCAGCTTCTTTAATATGTTAAATTTTGTAAAGAAACACCATTTCTTTCCCCCCACATTTATGTAATTATTTTCTTCTGCATAAGCATAAGTAATTACTTTTAGTCTGAGCAAAAGTAGGATGAAACATGAATCAATAGAATAATCAGTCCAAGGGTTTTATAGCTACCAACTTACTGTTTTAGAGTTACTTTTGGAAGACAGGGAAGTCATAAGAGCTGTACATTTCTACTGTTTTTGCCCTTCTGACAAATTTTGACACACTGGACCCATTAGTCAATCTGAAACAACATGCTGTAGGGCATATGGCATCTGAGACTGCATCCAAAGCAGTCAAAATGTTGAGAAGGGAGTTATTGAGAGTTACTTAGGTGAAATCACAGCTTGACCAAGCCCAAGAGGACTCTCAGGCCCACAGCCCACTCCATTTCAGAAACATCAATGTAGTCCACTCATTTGTCTCTTAGAGAATGGAAGAGGTCGGAGTAGTTCCACTTCCTATCTTATTTGGTATCGTGTAGAATTTCTTTTTTTGTTGTAATGGAAGATCAGAATCAATGTCCTTCTCTCCCTAAGTGGAACCAACTGTTTCATATTGTACTAATCTGAAAAGTGTCTTTTAGCTCCTTCTAGGGTGCACATTATTAGGGAAGATGGAAGCAGTTACTCCCCTTTTAATGCTGTGTCTTAAAGTAACAAGTGAGGGGTTAGAAAGGGAATATGCAAAAGCGAATAACCCAGTAGTAATTACCAGATGCAGGAAAGAGGAAGTGGAACAGCAAGGTTCTTAAATTTCAGTGCTGGCTCTGAAAAATTAATTTTATGTTGCATAAAGTCTGACATACTAGAGAGAATGCAGACGTTTCTCTGAAGGTTTCCAGAACCTTATAAACTGCTGCTGGTCAGCAACAAAAGTTTTGGCTTGGGAAAGCCACACAGCTTGTCATGGATATATAGAGAGATTATAGCCACTGCCATCTCATATAACTGGGCCTATGCCAGGACACTGTCCAAAATGAAAATATTCCCTATCACTGTAATGGATGCACGTTTGATTAGTCAAAGGGTAATGGTAGCATCTTCCAGTGGTGTAGGTTGGTGTGTAAACATTCTGCTATTACCTCATCTTGTTGTCTTAATGGAGATACCGAAATTTGAATGAACAGATATTCAGCTGGCCAAGAAGGTACAAGATTGAAGACTGTCACTGAACAAGAGTGTTTGGGTATCATTTCCAAGTCAGTCTTTCATTGAGCCCTTTAGAATTATTTGTATGTTAATACATTTTTTAAAACTGTTTGGCAGCTACTAGATAATCTGAATGAAGGCAAAGTTTTGCATCTTGTTTTCAATAAGGAAGCCAACAATTTCTGGTGAAGAAACAGTAACAACCTGCCTTTGGGGGCTGGTGTGTGTAGCATAATCTATTGATTCACTGGAAATTAGAAAGCCTGGGTATCTCTCCTGGCTGCACTCCAGTGGAATGTGTTAGTTTGGACAAATCATTTAGCTTCCATGTGCTTCACTTGCTCCATCTGTAAAATGGAGATAATTATGGTATATGCCTCTCAAGGATGTTACAGTACTTAATTAGTGAATTTTTAATTCCTTGGAGGTCTTCAGAGGAAATATATTATATGTTAAATATGTCTAAAGTATATTCAAATAATTTAAAAATTATTATAATCATTCCCTATTTAAAACGTATCCTTTTTCTTTGAAGTTTTGGAGCTTTGGGAAGAATGAGAGGTTCTTAAGAGCATAGGAAAAAATAGTTTTACCTGCTTCTCAAGTGCCTGTTGATCAACTGGTTACTTCAAAGGCTACGTTCATTCATTGTAGCAAAAAGAAGAAGAGGGTCGTAATTGCTTTAATCTTCCAGTATGTTGTGTAAAAATGTTGGAGATGGTGGGAAAGCAATTAATTTCAAGGAATAAAACATAGAAATCACAAATCATAGAATGGCCTGAGTGGAAGAGACCTCAAAGATCATCTAGTTACAACTCCCCTTCCATGGACAGGGGAACTTTTCACACAACCAGGTTGCTCAGGGCCCCTCCAGCTATAGCCAAGAGCCAGCAATGAATTAATGTAGCCCAGAAATTTCAAGCAGGTTTCTTGGATAATCAAGTTCTAGAACCACTGAAATTTGAATAAGTGTTAGCAAAAAAACTTTAAAAATGTTTAGGTTATGATCAGGCAGTAAGTGAAAAGTGTTATACATTGCAGCAAAGTTACAAAGGGCTGTACTCAAACCTTTAGGAGGTACAGTTTACTTCAACTGAGTAAGCTTTGCAATACATAGCAAATATAAATGTGGCATTATGTCTTGGTTAAAAGGCAGAGCAGGCTCTATCTCTGCTATGTGCAGTCATATCTCTGTTATGTGCACGGAACCTGTATCAAGCCATTCTGTCAGATCTGATGTACAGCAAGGAAATAGTGCCACATGAAGGAAGTTGTTCATACTGCTCTCTGATATTCAGAAAAAGATGATCATATGTTTTATCAGTTATAAGCTCCTCATGACATTTTCTTTCTCCTCAAGACATACATAACATTACAGTTTTTAGTTTTAGGACTGAGCAAGAGTCAGCTGCCTTTTTCAGCTACTGAGTGGTAATCAATCTGTGCCTTATAGAGTGCAGTTAGAATAACTACAGAAAGCCATCTCAGTTGTGGCCTCTGGCTTAGTTTCAACATGGTTCCAGATTAAGCAAATGTAACAAATATCTAAAAATATCTGTTAAGCTGTAAGGAACTAAACTTCTCTTTTTCTTCAATAAATCAATAATATATAGATATATACACAGTAGATATAATTCTTATCTTTGATGCAATATCATATACTTCATTAGTGTAAAAAACCTGATTCTAAAATATTGATTAAAAGAAACTAACTGAAATATTCTCTGATGGGTTCTTTCATTATGATAAAATATTGTCAATGATTGTGTGTACATTTGCATTTTGGTTGACAACAGCACTGCTGCTTGAAAACAAATTCCCTGGCCAAAGCATTTGCTGCAGTTTGATCTGGATTTGTAGAGCAGTTTTACTGCATGCAACTAGATTTCTAACAAGTAAAAATGTTCTGCTCTCGTTGCACACCAAATGCAACTCCAAACCTGGAGTAAAGGTATAAACACATCAACATCTATGACTTGTCCTCCAGATGGCTAAGAACCATCACATAGTAAGGACAGTCAGCCCAGGGTACCAAACCAAACTGAGTACAGTGTAAGACCCAGACTGAAAAAACATTGAGATGTAGGAGCTGCAACAGCAATTGTTTTGATCTTCTGACTCCTCCTATTGCACTAAGTGGTTACTTCTTAGTACCCACATGGCCAGTATTATCCCGACCACAAATAATTTTTCATGTAATTCCATTATTTTAATTTGATATGTGAATTTATGAATCTATAAATGCACATAAATACACAAGCATGGATATAGGAAAACACATCCTTCATACTTTAAGGCAGAACCATCTGCAATTTTTTTTTAATAAAAATTCATAGAAATAAGGTTTTGAAGTTTTTTTTTCTCATTTCAGTGATGACATTGTTAAAGTTCTTATTCAAAAACTGCAACTTAGGCAAAACACAAAATTGTCCAAGATTCTCATTGGCTGGAAACTTCTGTAAAATGGATTATAGAGGTGAATTACTGGTGAGTGGTAAACCATCAAGAATTCAACTGGTGTGTACCAGGATGTTGATTTGCAGTAGCCTTATGAACACTAAGGACATTCCAGAGGACTGGAAGAAAGATAACACCATGCCAGTACTTAAAAGACTAAATGAGCCAACCCACATAATTATAGGGCTGTCAGCATGACATCGATCCCAGGCAAAATAATAGAGTTACTGAAATGGGACTCTTACTAAAAGAATGAAAAGAGGAAAATGGAATGAATGCCAATCAACATAAGCATATGGAAAATAGACCCTGTCAAAATAACTTTCTTTTGTGCAAGATTACTTCTTTGGTTGCAAAATGGAATTGTGTTGATACAAGCTACCTAGGTTTCAGTAAGACATGTCTTACAAACCTGTATATATGACATATACAGATAGTTATATACATCATTTCAGTTTAAAATCAGTGATTCAAAATTGACACAGTACACAGGAAAGATCTTGTCTTATGAGTCCTGATATGTAAACACTGAATGTGTGAGTTTTGAGCTCAGTATTGCAGGGTTTGGGGTTGTTTTTTTATTGTTACAATCTATCCAATATTTTGTATCAGTGACAAGATATGAAATAATTGAGAATTGATGCATTTCCTCTGTTTCTGGCAGTGGAAAAATTTTAAGATAGTTAAAAACAGGATAGATTACTGCAACAGAATACTCTACCTCATTTATGTGAGTGCAAACAAATCATGGGATGCACTGTGACCACTCAAAGAGTAGAGCACCAAGGACCTGCTATATGTAAGGTTTCAGATTTGATTGCTCTCATCGCATCCAGAACCCATGAAACAATGGAGCTGTTTTTTTATTTTCCAGACATTTCTTAAAAAGAATGGGATGAGGAGAAAGAGGAAGCAGTGAACCATGCTCTCTAACTGCTGGAAGCAAATGCATGAGCATACTTACATCCACTTACTTTTCTACAGAGAGAAGATTTTGGTAACCTCTTCCATTGCCATCCTCCATGTCAGGACTCTTCAAATGATATTTTATCACTCACAGCTTTCCCTTGTAGCTTCCCTGATTTGTTTCCCTAGGACTCTTGTGTTCCCTCCCCATTTAGAGTGTTCCACAACTGACATTTTGCCACTTCCAGTGGCACCAAGGAGCACAACTCAGTTGCTCAAGAGCTACCTGTGTACTGTATGCTCTTAATATTATAGAGGCTATGTTCAAAACTTTGGAGGTGTTTTCTGTAGGGGTCTGCAGAGAAAACACAGAAGAATGCATGATTCCCATCCATTAAGTATGTAGCTTGGGTCTTGGAATATGACTGTTAGTCAAGTTCCTTACACAGTGTCCTGGAAGAGTTAGTTCCCTTGCAGGGGGATCCAGAAGAAACAGGATACTAAGTTAACAGCATGTGAAACAGAGATGTCTTAAAAGCAGTACCAAACAAATAATTGACTGTGGACAGCATCTTTAATTTTCTGTGGCTGCAGGCAACAGAATGATGTTTCACAGGCTGCATGCAGCCACTGAGTTAGAGGAAAAGCAACTTATTTTTTTTTCTTTCTATTCCTAAGTAAGGTATTATTAGTGGTAAATCGAGCCTTACCTCAAAATTTCTTGGCTTTGTCCACAAAGACACACAAGACTCTTGGCTTATTCTCTAGACATTTGATGAAGGAAAGAGAAAGTTAGATTTTGGAGAAAGCCAGTGCTGCTGCTTTCAATTAGTGAAATAAAATATAAAATTTAGAAATTATCAAATTTAGGTTCAGGTTAGCTTGGGCAAGATTCTCAGCTGATGTAAAGAAACATAATTTTCTATAGTTACATTTGAATTCCTTTCTTTCATATCAGCTGAGAATCTGGCAGCTATTATGTACTTAAGCTGTCAGTACGACAAGAAACTGCTCTGAGATGCTTCTCTTTTTTTCTCATTCAACCATAAGCCAATATCCAGAGTACAAATGTTTGGTAATAAATTTTTCTTACCACTGGAATTTAGACTAGATACAAATGTAATTTAGCTGGTACTTTATTTTACAGCTCAGGGGATTTGTTGGATACTTACTTAGGGCAAAAGCATTTAGTTTTAGATATTGACACCAGCCGTGCTGTCATCTGGCAAACACTGGAGCACATATAGTACTTAGGAGAATTATATTTGGTAAATAAAAAAGATGTGTAAGTAAAAAATATGTTGATTGTAGTATAGGCTGATATTTTAAGCAGTCACAGATGGCAATGTACTAACTGGTTATTGACAGCAATATCAGCTCTAGAAAGGATTTTGACAGGTCTCATCATACAATGATTAATTGCTGTGAGGCACTCCAATTTCCTCCCTTGTTCAGCTCGCGGCTCAGAGTAAAATCTGTTGCTCTTATTACACTCTAAAACACAGGAAATATCTTCTCAGTGCTGTATCCAAGGACCAATCAAAAGCCCAAAAGTCAGTCAAATAAGACTCAGAGTCATTGTTGGAAAGGCCTTTTCTCAAGGGATTGAGAAAGGAAGGAAGTTAATATGGCTTTGCTCTTTGTGTTTTAATTTGTTTTAAATGACCAATAGGTAGTAGAGAGGAATAGGTTTTCTGAGGAGAACAGGTGGCTATTAGTAAAGTCAGATTATGCATAAAATGATATAGGTGAAAAATTAACAGCTGTGAGAGGAAACAAAAGATAGTAGACCTCATGCTTAAAATGTATATACTAAAAGAAAAAGGACAATTATTGAAATAAGAGCTATGTATTTTCCTGAGACATTTCCTAAAACACAGACATTGGCCATTTGAAGGGCTGCTTCTATGTTCCTGGTGTTGCATATGCAGTGATATTGGATGTAAACTGGTCATTGAGATTTCTTAGAAATGAGCAGTGCCAAGTTCTGTCTGATCAGTTTCAGAGAAAATATTCAGCAAGTAGTTCTGTCAAGAAAGCTTTTACAGTTCAATGGCTTTTAATAAGTTGAAAGAAATGCTACATTGTGTGAATACTGAAATGTGTTTAAAGTCTAAAAGTTCTTCCTTGCGTGACCTGAAACAATAGGAAGCGTGTATGTGGGGTGAACTGCCTTACAGTGTGGAATTCTGTTTAAGATTTTCAGGCTAGCTCCAGATGAGGTAGTAGATCTACACATCTGTACAACTCTGAACAGAAATTATAGTCTGGGTCCTGGAAGCAGGATCATGCAGTGCAGATGCATGATTGCTGCACTGAATTATGCTTTGGCTAGCGCAGTTATGCTGACGTGGCTATGCTGCTTCCAATGTTAGCCTTGTTTTGAGCTAGCTTAGATCTCTGTGCCCTACAGAGCAAACTTATCCACAGTCTTCGCCCTTACCAGAATCTAGAAACGCTGACACTTTAAGTATAGCACCTGTTGTATCTGCAATAGAGAGTGGGAAAGCTCAGGGGTATAGCCAGCTGTAATTAGCAAGCTGTACTCTGAGGTGGACATTGCTCTTTCTTTCTCCTGTCCTTCCTCATAAAACTAGCCATAGGACAATAGATTGCTCAGAACTGTGCCTAAAATTAGCAAAGGCAAACTCTTTATTTGGTTCTTGGTGGCTGTGTTTTGCATTAAGGTTGAGGATTGGGCTGAGTGTCTGATTAAGGTCAAACCTGACTTAGATTGACGGGTTTTAGATGTTGTGTGTGTGTGTGTGTATCTGTGCTGTGTGAGTAAAGGTGTTTTCAACTTCCTTTGCAACATAGGATGTGGTTCAGCTTTTGGGAATCATCAGGGCAGCTCTCACTTCGTCAGTTTTCTAACATCAAAGGATCTTTTGGAATTACTAATGCCTTGATCTCCACTTCTTAGTCTGTAGCACAGAGCTTATTCTGAAACACTTTGGTCTAATTAAAACCTTAGGGTTTGTATGAAACTGAGCTATATATAAGGTTTGTGATATAAAAGATGGAGAAGACAGCATCATCATCAGAGCTGATCACTTGGTGAACTTTTCTGGATTTATGTTCTACAGGTCTTCTCCCTGTGGAACAGAAGGTAAAGATATTATATATATATTCAAGACCTTTCAAGACCTCTAGAGCTGTAGGGAAATCTGCCTTGAATTTTTTTCCACAGAATCACATAATCACAGTATGGGTCAGTTTGGAAGGGACCATAGTGGGTCACCTGGTCCAATCTCCCTGCTCAAGTAAGGTCATCCTGAGCACATGGCACCGGATTGTGTCCAGAGTCTTCTGGAGTAGCTCCAGGGAGGAAGACTCCACAACCTCTCTGGCCAATCAGTTCCAGTGCATGGTCACTCACAGTAATGCTCTTCTTCATGTTCAGGTGGAACTTCCTGCACATGAATTTCTGTCCATTGCCTCTTGTTCTATTGGCTGTCACTATCGATAAGAGTCTGGATCTATCTTCTTGGCATCCCTGCCAAGATAGATATATATATAGACACTGAGGTCACTTTTCAGTACTCTTTTCTTGAGGCTGAGTAGGCCCAGACCTCTTGGCCTTTCTTGAAAAGAGACTTACTCTTGTTCTTTGATCAACTTTGTAGCTCTTCCCTATACCCACTCCAGGAGCTACATGTCTCTCTTGTACTGAGAAGTCCAGCACTCCAGGTCAGACCACACCAGGACTTAAGTAGAAGGGCAGGATCATCTCTCTCGACCTGCTGGCTGTGCTCTTCCTAATGCACTCTTCATGGCTACAGCAAAATAATAACCCTGTCCTTGGCTGAAACCAGGACAGAGTCTTGAATCTTTTCTTGCTTAAATGCTATTCAGTGGCCAAAGGTGAAACATATTTAGTATAGTGTTGCCTTTTTGGCCTGATTACTATTGAAGAAGCATGAGTTACATTGCACTGGTAAAACAGGTGGTCAGCAATTTGATGTGTCTTAATTGTTGAGAGCATGGGAGCACCCCACAAAATTGCTTTTATGAAGGGGGATGTGCAGAAACAGAAGAGCAGGGAGGCAGGTACTGTCACCTATACAGTCTTGTTTGAGATTATTTATTTCAAATCCATAAGAAAGAATGCACAGCCAGGAGCCACTAAAAAGAAAAAAAGAAACAAAAACAAAAAACCTTAGAAATAGATGGATAATTTCCTACAATTGAACAGAAATTAAAGGATAGGGGAAGAGCTATGCCCTGATGCCCTGATGTGCCTGACCCTGTAGCCTATCTGATCATAAAGGCCTAATGTCACTACAGTCAGGCTAACAAGATGTCATCTCTCTTGATGATAACTGAGATAACTGGGGTTCAGACTCCACCTCTATAGTGCAGTCACATGAAACCTGAATCCCAGGTGAAACACACACAGTATTAAGGTCTCACAGAATTCTGCTCAGCAGAGTCTCAATACAAAGCCAAGAGGAAAATAATACTATGCTATAACTGATTTCTGAAAATTTTAAAGTAAGTGAAATTAATGGACATGACTTGAGATGAATACTATCAATGGTGAGGTATCATGAATTAGGGGACACATGAGGAACCCAAGAGGTAGTCAAGTGATTTAAAACAGGTAGAAAAATTACAAATGTTTTAGTGCTAAAAATTTGCTCTTCAATATGTCCTTCAAGGTCAAACATATGCCACAGGTTTATTATTGGTTTTCTTTCTTTGGGACCTTACTTTAGGTTACTGATGCTGAAAGCTGATGCATGAAATTGCCTAGTGGCTGCTTGAATTCATGCAGTAGGACTGTTAATGTGAAATCCTTGCTTAGTGTAAATGAAACTCCTTACTATGAGAATAGTTTTTCAAGTTTTACAATTCAGTAAGTTTGCAAATTGTTGCAAACCAATATCAAATCTGTAAAATCAATTTACAAATTCAATCTAGTTTCACCTCCCATCCAAACTTCAGCTAATAATGCTTTCCACATTCCTTGCTTTTATTGAGCATTGAAGATGTTGGGTTTTTTTAATATTACTTTTAACAATCCAGTTAAAATAGATCCTGTAAATCTGTTTAGTCCATTGATCTAAAACCTAGACATAAATATGACAATAACATATCAAGTAGTTTTTATGTGCAAGGTCTTGAGAGCTACAGGATCTTCAAGAGTCGTGGCAAATTTAACTTGGAATTATCTATGGAATCTTATTCTCTTGTCCCTAAGCCTTTCAGGTAACAGTGCTTTTTTATAGGGCCTTCTTGATTGTCTATAGTTACTAAAATAATTAACTGAAAATACACTTATTATACAACTGTGACTGCTGTTTTTATAAGGTATTGAATATATGTATGTAATAGCCATGTACCATAATTACCAGATGCATAACTAGATATCCATTATATCAACTTTTATATCTGAATTTTAAAATCTTTTATGGATTATTTATTTGTTTGTTTGTTTGTTTAAATGGATTTAGATGCTATTGCTTTACAGTTCTAGTAGTATTAATACCTTTGTTCCCCAAATGAAATCTTTTTTATATTAATCTTTCTTTCCTAAAGCTGAGGTGATACAAGCCTATACCATGACCTATACCAGGCTAAATAATGAAATAAATATATAAATAAAATATTGATAAAAAGATACTGACTTTTCAGAAATAAACTGGACCATGCAGACATGCATGTGATTAAAAAGAGAGATAAAAGTTGTTAGCTGAAATGTTTTATTGCTTGAAAGCTGTTTTAGACTAAGAAGAGATGACAATGTCCCTGAGTAGAACAATGTATTTTGAAGAAGAAGCCAAAATGAGAGTTTTAATAATAGCAGAGTGAATCTGATAGAGCTCCCCTATGTATGTTTACTCCTGACATACCTTTTTTTTCCCTTTTGTTTTTTCTGCAATCTCTAAGTTACACATGAGAGTTTCTGGTTAGCATAGCTGTCATGGGGAGACCTAGTGAGGAAATGACATAAACACAATGTTTATCAGTCAGAGGGAAATCATCAGTGAAAGGAGAATCAAGAAGAGTAGTAGTGTTCAAGGGGAGCAGGACTGTTGAGTGAAAGGTATCAGCTGGGGCTCTGATCTGGAGGGCTGGATGGAATTCAGGTGAGACAATTTAGATCTTCTGTAGAAATGCAGCACTTTGAAATGAGGGTTTTAAAGATAGAGCTTCAGAAGAAATACATCCTTGACCAGGAGGAATGTGGAAATCTGTGTTTGGAGATTCTTGAAGTATGAATGGACTTTTTGGCATGAAATTTTGGGGTGTTCCCAGTAGGCATTCTTATCCCTTAATCTCCCCTTGCAGGGATGATCACCCATACTCAGGCCCTTATAAGTGTTGTAGGCTTAACTGCGCTCTCTGAATTCTTAAATTTGAGGAGATTAGCATAACCTTCCAAGTCATGTAAAGGAAAATGAATGTCTGTAGTATACGTGTGGGAAAAGTATGTGGTACTTCTGTGTCTGTATCATACTAGAGAGTGAGGGATATATAGAGCATTTGCTTTGTTCCTCAAAGGAGGTTAGAATAACAATGTGCAGCCCCATGTAACTAAACCTGTGTGTTGAAGGAATATACTGTAGTGTGTAAGCAGTGACAAACTCTAATTATTTTCACAGCCATAAAAAATAGGACCAGAAATCCCTATCTTCTTTCTCCAAATGACAGGCTTCTTTCCTGTCTGTTCAAAGGTAAACGGCAAAGCTATAGTCAGGCCTTAAGTGTTATGGTGTCTTCACATTCTTCCATGAACAATTAAAGACTTCCTGCTACTGAAAATATATCAGCTCTTATGACCAAGTAGATTTCAATCCATGATACTCAATATGAATACAATCCCACTATCCTGTCCAACTCAGCATTCCTGAGCATGCCTGCTATGAAAATGATTTAGGGAAATTCTGTGAGGTGCCATGGGTGGCATCTTTTCATTAAACCAAAAGAAGTGAAAAGCACAGCAGAGTTTTATGCATTGCACAGAGAAACAGCTAGACCCTCTCTCAGTAAAATGATGGGGAGTGGGCTGATTGCCTTCTAGGATGCAACTAATTGGTGTGTTCTCTGCGGTCTGATAGCATAGTGGACTATCAGGCATAATATTACTGTCTTATAAAGCTACTGCATAATGCAACCAATAGAGTGTGCCACAAAGGTTACTCTAAAGGACAGCATGATTTTAAAGTCAGTCTGGTGTTCTGTGATGAACCAAGGATGTTTCTACATGAATAGGTTAATGTAAAATCTGGTTCTAGCATGCATGCTTACTGTAACATGCACTTAATACACGTACAGATCTACATGTGTTCCTGTATAAAGATGTGAGAAAGATGTGAAGATATAACTGGAGACATTCTGGTCTGAAGTGGCAAAGACAGATATTTTACACGCACTGTGAACAGGAAGCAGTGCAGGTATTGTACTGGTAAAAATATTCAAGTGATGATAAGGAAGCTGGATGAAACAAATGTTGTCATTAAGAGAAAGCTTTAAATAAAAGACTCCAAAAATATAGGCACATACTATGATAACCAAAAGCAATTTTCATTGGCAA
This sequence comes from Pseudopodoces humilis, assembly GCF_049639895.1. Lineage (NCBI taxonomy): Eukaryota > Metazoa > Chordata > Aves > Passeriformes > Paridae > Pseudopodoces > Pseudopodoces humilis. Next base: position 62,478,226 of record NC_142200.1, on the reverse strand, counting down.
CAATAGAAAACAGAAAGGGTGACAATAGAAATCAATAATATTTTGGCTAGTGTTTTTTTTTTTTTTAATTTTTATTAATATTTTAATGGCAGATCATAAAATAACTTTTACAGAGAACTTACACTGGATTGATGAGGAAAAATGTACAAATTATACACTCCCCTGTGCATATGTCACTTACACTGTATGTAGATCAGACCTCGCTTGCACTAATTTAGGCTCATAATATATTGCGTTATTACAGTTTGGTCCCCTCTCCACTTCCAAGTATATGCCAGGTGAAAGCCATTTTAGACCACACATGAATCTAATCCAAGACATAGACACCCCCACCCCCCCAAACCTCAGACTGCAATCTGAAAGCATCTTATGCATGACAGTACCTGACTGCAATTCTTCATTCATGCAATTTGCTGGGAGATGTTTCTGAAGCTGAATGGTAAACACTTCTTTACTGACCTTTGGCAAGTAAGGTGTTGGGATATGAGGGGGAAAAATAATGAGGCTTTTATTAAAGATGCTAGGGTTCTTATGGGTTAAGTGGACTGTCACTTATTTAGATAAACTAGGACAATACACTGATCAGAAATACTGGTGATAACAGAGTTTACAGCATCCACTGTTTAAGGAAGCAGAATTTTTCTGGCAAAATGTCAAGTGGAAACTTGGTACTCAGTAGCTTGAGGATGACATCCTCAATCTGTGCAATAGTTAATAAAAAGACAGGTGTCTTTGGTAAAGGAGTAATAGGAAGGAAGGAGGGATGGAAGGAAGGGTGACTAATGGAACATAATTGAGTATGGATATTGGATATGGATTTTGTTCACTCTACACAGCAACGAGGGATATTTTCATACATGTTTGAAAAATTGTCCTAGGGGACAAATGTCGGTTCCTTAGGATTTAAAAGAAAATACAGCTGTACAAAAAACAAATTTGCACAACTGGTGAAACCAATGCAAATCCTTTTTCTTTGGAGAAGTAAAATCCTGCATCACCTAGTTTCTTATCTCACCCACTTTGCTGTAAGAGAAAGATACATAATTATGTGTCTGCTTGTCCATATACTTGTGGTAAATGATATTCCTTTCCTTTTAGCCTGTATAAGAGAGTGCTACTTGTCAATTATTAAAGTCAGGATGGTAGCATCACATCATTACTAATATTAAAATTATCAATAATTTTCATTATCAGTCCCCATTTTAAGTTCCCGTTATTCACTTGCTTATAGCTTGGCACAACTTCAGTCCTTGGGGTAGAAATTTCTCCATGTTTTTTCTCAGCCTCAGGTAAGATTTCTTATTTTTGGATTTTATTTTAATATCAAACAAAGTGATTCAACAATCCCTTATTTCTTTGACTAGCAACCCCCTCCTTTCCAGCAGAGACTTGAAAGAATGTCAGGGATATGCTGGGGTTTTTTTTTGTTGGCCCCTTCAAAATCTGTTGAAATTTGGCCAAATAATAAACATTTGAAAGATTCAGCCAACTTCCTTCATATTAAAAGCTAAAATTTCAAAAGACTCTTCCTCCACGAGCATGTGTCTACTGCTAGTTGAACCATATGTGACCTCTTTCACAGCAGGCAAGGGAGTATCCTGGAACCTATCTCTGGTCAGAGACTTCCATTTAACTTGCAGTCTTGTGCAGTGCAAGGGAAAGGCAGGAACCAATGTCAGAATGAAGGTCAAATTGTCCTGTGTGTTTTGTTTTGCATGTGGCCTCCAGCTACCACTCAAAAGATCTGGAGAAAAGACGGGTTCAAAAAACAGATCTGGAGAAGGATAAGGAGCAGAATTAGGTCAGCAAGTCTTGTGAGACATAATCTGAAGTGTGAATCAGAACTTCAGTCAAGGTGTTATGACAAGAAAAGGCTTGTAATGAGGGAGGTTTGGAAATGTGATGACCCCATGGCTTGAGCACCCAGCAAGAAGAAAGGACTGGGATAAGGGTAGACAGATTATATTTGGCTGGGAGGTGATTGGTTATTACTAAAAGTAAAACCAGGATTAGGATAAATTAGGAAAAGATTGGGTTAAAAATATTACTCTACAGAATCCGGGTTGCACAGACAATCACAGTTAAACAAAGAGTAAGATGAAAACAGGATGGAATGGGTAACAGATTGAGCAAGTGCATTAGACTGCTCTCTGAAGAAAAGAGAAAATGCAGCTTTATCTCTGCATCCATTCCTTCTTTTGCCTTTTGGCAGATATTAATAAATTGCATGCAATGTAACTTGGCTTGGACAAAAATGTTGATTGTTAATATGTAAAAATTTTTCCTTGCTTTTGAAGATAAAAACCTATAGGTCTGTGTATAACTGAAAAACAAATGTTAAAAAATGAAATTAAGGATGTGTTGATAAAAAATTCATGTAAGAGAAAATAATAGATAAGATTTTCAATATGACATGAGCCTGAGTGATTGAGGCAATTTCAAGTTACTGAAATTATAATTCCAGCATAAGTAGATTGCACTGAACCTAATTCTGCTGCAGGTACCTTAAGCTGGAGGTACTGGCTTTGCAAAAGTTTGCTTAGATTGATTGTATTTTTATATTAGGCTTTAGAGAGCAGCAGGTGGATACTGTGAAGATACTTCTAAGCCACAACTTTATTTTTTTCATGTATAAATTCTTTTTTGAGGTTTGGTTTTTTTTTTTTAGCCAGCAGCTCAACCACAAACTCCGCTGTTTGATATATGGTTAAAATGCATATATTATATGAGCTATGTACTTGATTGAATACTGATTTACTCATATGGGCTTTCAAACTTGTTCTGCACAGGTTACCATCGATTTGCAAGAATAGGACAAATTCTAAATCCTAAGAAGACTATTTCTTGTCTGCAGTAATTTCTGAACTCTCACACAATCAAGAATTATTAATTGTTATATAGTATATCATGGGGTTTTCTGCTCAATTTTTTTGTAATTTATTCATTGAACATTGTGAATTTTCTGAAAGTCTATTACAACATTTACCATCATGAATCATATTCATTATTGGCAACAAATTCTATTTTTTAAATTTTACATGAGCTCTTTCAGGTGAAATTATGGAGTGTTACGATCCTCTCCTAATTCCCAGATAACCAGGATAACTAGCTTTTACTTATTCATCCTTTTGCCCTTTTGAAAGGTTGCCACACAAGATTTTCCCACTCTTCTGAAATTTCCCCAGGACTAACTTGGGGTCAGCATTAAAGATTCACAAGAGTCTCTTCCTTGCTGCAACTGAAGGCCTACCTCCTAAACGGTAAAGGCTGGCTTAGAGTCTGTAAGAATATATCTGAAATAAGGGTTGTAATTTTTCCATATCCATCTTTATACCTATATACTTACTTTCAATTAATTTCTTCTAACATTTAATTGCCCCATGCCTCAAGGTGCAATACAGTGCCAGGTTAAAAGTAAGAAGTGGCTGCAGTATCTGAATTCCAGTAGCACTAGCTGCACTACTTCACAGTGAGCTCTTTTTTCTGCTGCCTTAAATAGCTTAATATCATAAGGAACTGTTGACACTTTATATTCACCCTCTCTTCCTTCCAGTTCTTTAGAAATACACTGAGCAGTACAAGACCCAAAAACATGACTGCAGAGCTCCACAGGGATCCTCCTTCTACACTGAGAAAGGACTCTTAATCTCTGTTTCCAATCTTAACCAATTATTTATACATGCAAGAATCTTCTTTTTAATCTTCTGACTTCTCAGTTTCTTTAAGGACCCTTGGTAAGGGATCTTGTCAAACGCTTTCTGGAAATCCAAATAATCTGTTTCATCAGGGTGAATCTGATTAATTCTCTTGTGTATCATTTAAAGAACTTGTATTGATTTGTTAGGCATTATTTCTTTTTATAGAAGTAGTTCTAGCTCCTTCCTATTACATGTAATTTATTAATATGTCTACTGGTTATATTCTTTACAATAGTTCCTGCTGAACTGCACAATATAGGCATTGGAGTTCCTAGTCTGTAGTTCCTTCATTATGCATAAGCAATTCAGATAGATCATTCTTCCATCAGCTTACAGTTCTTGGATAGGTATTATCTCTTCTGGTGACTTAGCACTGTTAATTTTATATTTTTGTCTGATAAATGAGTTTAGAAACATAATTTTAAAGTGGGATTTCAGAGGACCCCTTATTTAGAAGAATCATAGCTTAGGAATTTATCTACTTCTTTCATTAAAAAGCTTTACTTAAGGATTTTTGTACTTACTGAAAGTTAGTCATCGAACTTTTGTTTGGTCATGTTTTTACATTGGCCTTGATTAACTTTATGTTCTGTTCCCTTTTGCTTGTTTACAGCCCATCATGTCTCTGATGAGAAAGGAAAATGGAAGGAATCCTTTTCTTACCTGTTTTTCTGCTTTGGGTGGGGTTTTTTAAAATGTTTTTCTTTGGCTATTTTACCCTTATGAGAGAAAATAACAAGATGAACTTTTCTTCACTATGAAGTTCTACACCTAAGTTGAAAATTTCCCTTATCTATTAGTTCCTCTGTTAAAGATCAACTTCTCCAAAACCAAAGGTTATATTTCCAAAACCAAAGGTTATATAGACAAAACCAAGCAAACTTTTCACAACAAAGAGTGAAAACAGTGAAATGTTTAAAAAACACTCCTTCAATAAATGGCATTTAGTTGGTTCATCCTTTCTGGCTGACTCTTCCAGAGTGGCATTCATTTGGTAACAAATAATATCTGCCTGCCACAGAATATGTAGGGTGTTTGAGTTCTGAACACTGTTTGATACTCAGAAATGTTTCTAAAGGGATTGATAATTCTGAAGTAGTTTTGCTGTCATTTAAAAAACCACCAGTAGGACAGAGAGATGAAGAAATATTAATCAATTTTTAGAAACATCTGTGTCTGTATGAATATATCTGACTGTATCTGTGCATTTTCTTGAAGTAGCACTTTGTAAATCATGCAACTCATCTTTTTATCTTTTAATTTTTAATAAAGTATTTACCAAATTTGGAGACCTACTTTTATGATAGTAAAATACAATTATAAGCAGCTTTAGACTAAAGTTATACTACTGTGCTGTTGTCAAAGCTGTCCATGTTGCTTTCAACAAAATTAATAATAGTAATTGCTCATGGTTGGAACCTGAAAATTCCTGAACTGAAATGGATGAGGATTGACAAAGCCTGGCTTCCCAGAGGGTTTGCAAGGCTTCTGGGGGTTCAAAATAAAACACTGTAAACTAATGACTTCATAATCTTATGCTTATTAAAGGGATAAGTGTGAGAGATCTATATATATTCAGTCTTATGACAAAACATATTTTGTTTTAACAAAATTAAGATCTTAATTTGCTGGGTAGCTATTGGTATCCGTTACTTTTCACCCACTTCTGATGCATTTAAGTCATAAACGTATCTTTTTAGGCTACTCAGAAGGACTTAGATATACTTCCAATTATCTTTAAATCAAAATTTATCAAGAAATATTTATTTCTTAACAATTTCAGTCAGGAAGAACATATTTGACAATGTTACATTTTGTTCCAGTATCTATATCCCATGGTATTGGTTGATAGCATGAAATATATTTTATTCATTGTTATCCATTGTTTTCTAGATGCTTCCTTTAATTTCTGCTGCTGTTGTTCTGTTTATCCCCTCCAATTCTTGATGCTGCTGCTATTCTTCTAGTCTTCCTTTTTCTACACTTGTGGTGCTCTAAATCTGTCAACCAGATGTAGCTTCCAGGAGTCCTGATTACAAGCAGATTTGCAAGCTCTTGTATGTTACTTTCTATTTTAAAAAGTTGACTTGGGATTTGGAAAAAGCTCCCCATTTAGTTCTTTAAATAGAAAGAAAATACTGTAACTCAATGTTGACTGCTGGTTAGCACTACTGAAACCAACTCATGGCTGGAAACAGATTTGTGGCATTGTTTGGCTTTATAGATGATGATTTATTTTAATGCTATTAGAAAGTGCATGTAGGAGAGAGATTGTTTTCATTTTAAGTATTTCTAAAGGTGTAAGGCCTTGTGGTGCCAGGGAAGGAGATAAGTGAAGACTGTCTGGACTCCTGAGAAAAATGCACCAGTCAGTTTCCATGACCCATATAAGAGCTGTATTTCAACTGTAGGGCTGTTCTCTTAGATTACCCTAGTTTGCTATTCCCTCCCTAGCATTCACAAAAGCCGCATGGCAAAAATGCTGCCTCTTTCCAGGCTCTTGGCTCAATGATGTGTCTGCAGTGGCCATGGGGGCCTCTTCACCTGGGCAGTCTCCTGATACATTCTGTCATGCCAATGCAACCCGTTTCTGATAAGCAGCACATGAAACTCCTCTTCCTTCCCTCCTTGTGTCGGCACAAATCTGCCAATGTGTGGGCAGCAGAGAGGCTGAGTGTATTTGAGAGCTGGACATTCTCAACTGGATATGGGTGTCCAAAGACAGAGAAGATACGGGATCTAGCCATGAGAAAAGAGACATCGAGACAAAGTACAGCATGCCTCTGAACAGCGGCCACAGTGTGACAGCATTTCTTTAGAGACCATCAAATGATGACACTTTTTGAACTGTAGCTTGTCAACAGAGATCAACAACAGTGTGTGGTTCAGGGGGCTTTAGAGACACGCTGTATGCAGGAGGTGTGTGCACTGAGGGCAGTGCTGCTGAGGCATTCCAGGGGTAGGTGGTCCTCCCGTCCTCTTTGACTTCACAAAAGTGCCTCAAGGTACCTCTCACTGGACCTGATGGAGTCAGTTAGTGGAGAACCTGGTTAGTTACAGCCCTGGAATGAAGCCCAGATTTTGTTGGTAGGAGTAAGTAATTTCACTCCAGGAGAGAACTGGCACCAGTCACCTCTGCCTTACAATGTAATCCAGTTTATTAAACAGAATTGATCCTAAAAGGGACTATTTCTTTGCCTCTAAAAGAAGGTGAGGGACAATTTTAAATTTAATGAATGTGTAGTAAAACAACTTCATTTGTGGTAAAGACAGAAAAAACAACATTCACATGGGACTAAAATTACCTTTAAATTGAGAGCTGTAGTCTTACTCTCCCCATCATCTTGTTTGTTATGAACCATGAAACTGATAACTTTCATGTATGACACAGGAATCTTTGCATATTTTGTGAATGTATTTGAAAAAAAAATTGTTATCATATTGGTTAAAAAGTCTTCAGTATTTCAGGTGATTATATATTTTGGACTAATCGGCCCGTATGAGGTGTTTAAGACAATGTATCCATCTGCCAAAGTGATGAAAATTCACCTCAAGGTGTAGTAAAATGACTGAGCATGGCCTTAGCTCTGCACTCTTAGTGGTGCCTCAGGAAAAATGAGTCATTTTAGTGGCAAAACAGATCCAGAATTATCTTGAGATCAAAGACTGAAGTAGTAAGGGGCTCTTCTGATTGCTCAAGTTTGGAAGGATGCTTATTACAATATCCTGCATATCAAGCCAAAGCTATTTGCAATTCATATTTTCTTAGTTTGTGTTTTAAAAAGGGTAATCATTGTATGGATTCTGCAGCCTTTCCCACACTCTGAGTGTAACACAATAATCTACTGCTTCTCAGTAGATTATTCTGTCTGTGGAAATATATGTGACTCTAAAGTGATAGCATTCCCATTTGTATTTATTTGTATATTAGTCCTATTTATATTTATTCACAGAATGGGCTAATCCTTCATGTATTTGACAAATAGACACATCATGTTTGTTATGGTGTTGCCATGAAGTGGAAACCTGCAATAAAATTATTATAATAGTCATCAAAGTCTTGCAGTACTGAGGTTATAATAAGCTGCAATATAAAAAAAATATCTATTTGTATATAAAAATTACCAGTTTTGAAACCAAAATGCATTGAAGGTATTTCTACTGTCAACCTAGAACAGAATAAGCACTTTTCATTGACAAGGCATCTATATATTTCTGCTGCATATGAGAATGCCTGTTCAGTGTTTGCAGCAGTGAGTATTAAGCTTGGTTATTCTAGATGTTAAAGGAAAAAGTATATTTTCTCTTCAAGTGATATTATTTTACTGCTTTTTTCATGTTACATGAAAAAGACTCTATCTTGCAGTCTTTTGATTAATTGCTCTTGGATATCAATGCATGTTAGCCAATATTTGATTATTAATTCTCAAGGATTTAAAGGCATTACGAAGATTTATACTCAGAATTGAAAACATCACCATCATGATGCTGAAGTATATACGATTGAGAACAAATAATTATGTGGACCAGTCTTATATTTTTAATTAACATAAAGCCCAAGATAAGTAGGTTATATGAATTTCATTTACTACCTAGTCTAAAGTGGTTGGATTTTTTAAACTTTCTCCTGCATTCTCCAAACTAGGTAACCTCAGTGATATTTTATGCATGAAGCTGTTTCCCCAGCCTGCAACAGTATTATTTCCTTCTTGAAAATAATTCTGACTGCATCCTAACCAGGTTTAGTCCTAGGACATTTTTTTCCGCATTCAAGAAGAACTGCTGAACTGATAAGCATTTTTTGAAGTCTATTTAACATCGGAGTTTTTATGGACAGTAACTTCACATTCATGATTCATTACTTCACGTCATGGCACATTAGTTTAACTCATTAATATCTGATGCTTAAGAAAAGCTAAATTTTAAAATGTAACAAAAGAAGGTAAAATTAACAATTTTAGAATACATTTTGTCATATTCAAATGGTTCCAGATGGGCCTCTTGACTGGTTCATTGTCAGAGTATTTTAAAAGATAATGTAACATTGATTTTTTTTTTTTTTTTGGTTTCACTATTTTCAAGATTTTCTCTGCCAGAATGGTTAAAACGTACTTTCAAAAATATTACAACAGACATTCATGGCTATTCAAAATATCACTACCTACAAAATAATCAGTTTCACTGCTTTATGTCACAGGAATATTTGGTGTTGCAACCGGTAATTGCTGTAGAGCTAATGGGGATTGTTCTTTACACAAAAGGTAAAATTGCAAAAATGCAAACCCTATTGGAAAACCACTTTTTTTTAATTGCATGTGGGATCCCTAAGTGTTAGGAAAGGAAATTGAACTGTAGAAAGTGGGCATCAGGCAGAAGAGAGGGGGAAATCTAGAAAAGGAACTGTTAGCAGAGAAACTAAGGCAGCCTTTTCCAGTTTTGAAGGCAGCTTGCCTTTTTTAGGAATTTCTTTTCACATGTCTGCAATGTGATATTGCCTGTCATTTTGTTGGAACCACAAGAGTTCCCAGCTCTTATTTTCTGCTCCTTAGCTCCCTCCTTTAGTCTATTCTGATTGCCTTTGCCATTCCCACCCTTTATCTTCTCACATCCCTTTTTTCTCCTCCAGTACATATTTCTTGCAAAAGAAGGAGTCCAAATATTTCTAATGAAGGTTCTGAAGTATTATTGACCCTCTTCTTCTTCTTCTTGCTCATTGCACCTTGGAAGTTCAGCTGTTTTGGGAAGGTTAGTTCTGTGGCCTTCTCTTCCCTCTACAGTAGACTGGTGGCTATCATCCAGTGTCTCATGGTGGGGACAGATTGACATTGGGCTGATTTAAGGGTCTCTCCAGTCAAAAAGGAAAAGCAAATGGGTGCTTAGAGGGGATACAGTTCTTGCAGAGCACCTTTCTGTTGGCAAAACAATGCAATTGCTCCATACTTAGTTTTTATGTGTTTATTTTTGAAATGAACTTCCAATGAATTTGTTTGAGAAGTGATACCAAAAAAAAAATTAAAAATTAAAAAAAAAAAAAAAATCTGAAATTTCCCAGAGGAAACATATAATCTCAAAACCCAACAAATTTATTTTTGTATTTAAAACTTCCTATATAAATTTGCCTGGAAATGCTGAGCATAAAAGAAGAAAGTAAACAAGAAGCTTCAAGACTTTTATAGAAAAGAACAAGGAAGCAAGGAGCTGAGCATTACAAAAAGCTCAAAATAGGGTGTATGTGGGGCATTTTTATTTTTCGACAACAATTTGCATAATAAAGGATAAACTGACAAAAGAAGTGATTTAAAACAAAAAGGGTTAGTTGAATAATTAAAAAGCACATTATAACAACCAAACTTAAATGTAGCAAGATGAATAGTTCTTACATGCTACAGTGAGGCAGTACATAAAATCCTCAGATAGAAGCAAAGCGAATATGAAAATAAACTGCTAAAAGAAATCATGTTTTCAAGGGTTTTTTTTCAGGAAGACAGAATTACATACCTGCATGTATATGGTTTTTTTGTTTTTTACAAAGTAATTTATATTTCTATCTAATATGTCTGCCCTAAGGGTCTAACAAATACAAGTGGGAAAATATAATTAATATAGAATTATAAAACCAACTGCAAAATGTATTTTCTTTATTTCCTCATGATAGCTGGAAAGAAAGAAAAGCAAAGGGTACGATTGACATTCCTTGTTTAATGCAGCTTACTTAGTGACTGGCATAATGATAAGTGATGGTAATTTACCTTAAAAACCTTAATGAGTGGATCATTACTATAGAGAAATGGGAAGAAAACTTTAATCCCACAGAGGCAGAGCTCCATGGTTGGCTGTGCAATAACCAGACAGAACTCTGAATGAGATTCCCAAGCTTCTGTTCCCTAGATAAAATTTTCTCTCACTCCACTTTTGCAAAGGTAATGAGGAGGTAATGAGGCTTGACTTGAATTTTTTCAGCACTTGATTCCCTTCATTCCCCAGCAGGTTCCCATAGGATAGAGTAAGATGTTGGATTTATATAAAAGCTGTGCTGATAGATAGGTGGAGGAGGTGAGCCATGCTATTTGGTTTTGGATTCTGTCTGTATGAGAAGGGGTTCAGATAAATTTCAAGTTCTTTCAGCACTGTCAATTCATTCTGATAGTTTCCACAGAATAAGACAATTTGACGACATGCAGACCTTGTCAGGGTTGTTGACTGTTTATTTTGTCACTTTACTGATACTAAACACTGACCTTTCCATGCCACCTTTTCTTCCTCTTTACCCCCCATTTTTCACTAACTTAATGTACACATCTGAGTAAATAATAAAACCCAAAAAGGTAGGCAGAAATGTTGTATTAGATCATTAGCTTAATTTGAGCTGAAAGGTCTTTGTTGTAAGTTGGGGGTGGGAAGGGACCTGGGGACCTTTGCAAAGTATTTTGCTGGCAAGCTTGTTGAGATTTGATTGCCTTTGTTGTGATAATCTGAAATTAATTTGCACTTGAACCCATCTTTCTTCTGGGCTCAATTTAAACACGGTTATAATTATGCGCCCTGCATGAAATTGAGAACAGACACTGATATGACAAGTCTGAATTTTTTAATTCCCCAGGTACTAAAGGCTTTTTTCCCCACTTATCTCACAAGGTAATAAAACAAAATGTTCCAGTGAAGCACATGCTTAAGAGAGAGGTATTTGCCTGAGGGGAAACAGTAATAATCAGTGTATTGCTACACATTTACTCATGTACTTTCTCAGTAGGTCAATCTCTTTCTTTTAAAGTGATGTTAAACTTCTGCTAATATTGGTTGATTTGTACCTGGTACAATATTAAAAAAAAAAAAAAAGTAGAAATGATATGTTTTATTCCATTTTAGCAGATCCTCATTTAAAAGGCTTTTTCTCAAACATCCATTTTGATAGATATTTTTTTAAAAACCCACTATTGAAGACTACCTCCTAACATCTACAATTGATCTTAGCAGTGCACTTTTCTTGTTCTCAGTATGAGCTGTAATATCCTTATCAGCATTCTTTTAGTTTTAACCCAGATTAGTGTTTTTAGTGAGGAATCTCATTAACTACAGTAAGCCCATCTTCTTTTGTGATTTCCTTTGGAATTGTAATGTACGAAAAGGCCACCAAGGTCAATGCCCTGGGCACAAATTCCTCTTTAAATCATCATTCAGCTCAGAGTGACAACGTTCTCCTTAGAAACAGACATTTTTAAAGATCTGGAACAAACTGCTCAGTTTCTTGGAAGTGAAAATCATAAGGAAGAGAAGCAGAAATTAAGAACACAGAAAATTAAGTGTAGGGATCTGCAGAGTAACTATTTGCTAGCTACATTAATTTCCTTTCCATCAGTATAACATCTCTGCCCTCTGAATTTGTATAGAAGAAGAGGATGTTTTTTAGTTAAATTACCCTACATTTTAGCACTGGTTTTGAAGGTATTAGTGATGCTACTGTGTTACATTTTTTAAGCTTTAGTAAGAGCAATTCTTGTCTCCCCAACTCTATAGATTGCATTCAGTTGAGTTTCTTGAGAAAATTAAATAATTAAAAATATCCTGTGTTTATTCTGGCAAAGCAATGGTGTTATTTCTGCCATATTATTTTAATAGTAGCAACTTAATAAACAAGCACAGACCACATGCTGAATATTTCACCATTCTCATTCAAGTCTCTACTGCCATTGCAAAAAAAACAAAGCAGGTGAAATAACTGACTAGCACCTCATTGTGGTTAAAAAGAAGAGCTTGGCCCCTGCCGTTTTAGAGGAGTCAGTATTCATTTGAATACTTTTTTGAAATTTACTTAATTTTAATTAATGATGGTTTTCCTACTGACTATAATTGAAATGAAAATTAAAATGGGTGGTGTAAAGTGAAAATTTATCCTACTCTGCTTAATAAAAGTTTATGTTGTGATCAGGCTGGCATATTCGAAGATAAAGAGAAAAGCTAGAAAAAGTAATATGCAGAGTCATTACTTTTCTACATTGAAGTTAATATTGGTTGCAGTTAGGTTTGTCAGAAAATCACTTTTTATTTTAAAACTTGTCTATTCTTATTTTTTTATTTTTTTTTTCTCAAACACCAGTTTGCTGACAGGAAGGGAGAGTGGAAGCAATGTTAGCTAACTTCAGTGAGGAGGGACCCATGCAAAATATGGTTCGACAGTGGACATTGACACCACATAATTTTCTTTTAACTGAAATATCTACACCACAAGTCTATGATGCAGATTTCCTAGATTGGGTCCTTATACACAAAACCTTGTTAAAAATTTTTAAATGCATCTTCTAGTGTGTTCGCTGCATCTCTATCCCTTTCTTCAGAAAAAAGTTTAGAAACCATGGGAAAAAAGTCAGCCATACAATCAACTCCTTAGTCCACAACACGTTGATTAAAGCAGCAAAAAGTCACTACTGTGGAGAAATGGATAGTCCTCTACATCTTGAGACCTAGGAATTCCATAGTATATTCTGATCCTAAGGTAAAAATGTGTTTAGCATATGACCAGTGACAAGGCATCTAAAATGTACCAATAATAATACGGAATGACATGCTAGGAGAGTACATATGATAAGAACTGTGTGGCCACACATGGTGTGGTACATTTTCACCCCTTAGTTTATGTGTTTTGCTTTCCACTTCCACATTTTCTGGTGACTTTATCTAGTCTCGTTCAATCATGCTGTGCACATCACAGTCACTTACTGACAAGCAGCCCTGGCTGAAGTATTCAAAGAAACAACCTTCCACAAACAAAGCAGGCAAGTCCTGTTTCTCTTAAGATAAAATCTGCTGATCTCATTATTGATTGTCTGCTTTCAGGGGTTTTGTTTCCTGAAAGTTTGATATGGGGCAACAGAGGTGACAAAAGATTGGCACTGCGACCTGGAAATTAAATGGTCGACTATTAGATCAACGTCAAATAGGGTGAGGCTGAAGTGTTTGGCAAAAGCATTAGATGCTGTCTTGACATAATCTCTCTCTCCCTCTTTCTCTCTCTCTCTCTGCTTTATCTTGAATCTGTTTTGAACCCTCCCAGGCAATTTACTATACTTGTCATTGATTTTTATCACCCCTGTGAAGAATTACTTTTTGAATGATAAATCAGCTTCCCCATTTAAACAATTGTATGCCTCACCTTAATGTGAAAATAGGCACTGAAAGAAAAAAAAAAAATTGTGTTAATATTAGTCACTGACCAGTGGAACCCCTGTGATTTTGAAAGGAGCACCAGATTTTCCTTTATTATGGAAGGGATAATTATACTAGAAATAAAGGATGAACCCTCTTTCTATTAAACTCTAACTGCTGCTAAGAAGTAAATTATAGTGGCAAGTTACAATCAATGAGGAGAAAAAATAAAAAAAGAAAAGAATTTTTCAGTAAAGTTCAGGACCTTGTAATTGCTATCCAGTGTTTTCTGCAAATAGGTAACATATGCACAGATGTGCTCCTCCTTACACAGGTGCTATGGTAATGTATGTGTTATGGTATGTAAGAGGTGTTTGGAAGATCAGAGTGATTATAAGTAGTAGACTAACTTTTTCTATTAACCCTTTCTCACTCTCCAACTTTCTGGTCATTCAATTGGCCTTTGCCTCATGTATATTATAAAATAACAGATCTATAATATTGGTATTATAAAAATTGATATCTATTCCCCAAAACATTCAAAGAAATTCTGGTTTATGATGCACACTCACTGTTTTGACCACCTGAATGTATGATCTCTGATCCACATAGGGATGGTCATACACATAATTTTGTCAAATCCATGGCTAATGCATTTTTAGGAGTCCATTTATCCGAGAGAAAACTTTAAGTAAAACACTGATATAATTCTCCTGTTTCTCCTGTCTGAATGGTAGAAGAGGGAAGGAAATGGTTGAAGGCCTTACAAACCCTAACCAGAGGAATAAAAAATTAATACAGTGAAGAGATTATAAAAAAAAATTTGCAGTCTGTATCAAGTGCATAAGAGTAGATGGCTTTATTTTATCACTGGAAAGGAAAACATTTCTGAAGGTTTCCCTACCAACTTATTTCTAGAATGTACATTAGTTCTTCAAATACGTTGCCACTGAACTTTATTTTGAAAGTCGTATTATTCAAAATTTAATTTAGAATTTTATTTCAGCAGCTCTTTCAGACACCCTGGTTTTATTAAACGTAGAATATCTATGTATGTTGGTCTGAAGACTACCAGCACTACCAGTAGAAATAGTTTCTGGGATGTTAAAGTGGTGATATGGTAACAGTGACAACTTCAGACCTCTCTAATGTGAAACTGTCTTTTAACTGCTAATCTCTTGAATCAATATGTGTTGCATCGATTCACTCTATTCTGGAGTAACTCAAGAGTGTGCACATACACATCAATCTCTCCTAGCCACCTCTGCTCCCACCATATGTTATATAAGGAATGAAGCGCATTTAAAATGCTCCATTTCTACTCTATAGAACATTTTGTCACTATATTCTCTCAACAGCTCTGGTTTTCTTATTCTGAGGCACTGAATTCTTCATTTTTCTTGTTTCCTTGACAAGAAAAGTAATACAATGCTTTCTCAAAATGAACAATTAGAACCACGCTTCAGTCCTTTGAACCTGTACATAAAGGTCTGTGGTCAAGTAACCTATATATTTCTCTAGCCTGCAAGTACTTACAGGGCTTCTTGGCATTGTGAAGCTTGAAGCTTTGAATTATATTGCATGTGTCACCCTGCAGTGGAGGTATTGAGTCATGTAGGCTTTTTATGCACCTGAATCCAAGGTCATGCAGAATTTCTCATCCTTTTCTTCTAGTAAGTGCAATTGTGTATCAAGAACTGCTTAAAAAAAAATTTATAATCCTATTTAAAATTACCCCTTAAGCAATTGAAAGGCATTTTTTTGCAAAAAAATGTTAAAAACGAAACCAAAAATTGCACACTAAATGCCCAAATTTTTGCTTGTGGTTATGTAGTTTAACAAAACTTCTCTTCCTCTGCATTCTCTTATATGTGGCAAAAAGTAAATTCACTTGCTAAGCAGACAAAAAATATGTCAGTTAGTCTGAGTAAGTCAGGGCACCTTAGTTTCTCAGTCAACTACGATGCCATTTCTTTACACTATATTAAATCTGAAAGAACTCAGATTTGGGGTTTAAGAATGTGTAGAAAGGTTATGTCTGTCCTGCCTTTAACAGATAAAAAAAAAAAAAAAAGTAGAACATTTTGAGTTGTCCATAGCACCAAATACACAGAGTGACTAGCGATAATACATGTGATAATACACTTTCAGAGCCTGACCCCTCTATGGATCGGCAAAGGTGCAATTTCTTTCACCTCCAAATCCCGTGCTTCATTTTTAGCTAAGCTGTATCTGAATTTTACAGCTTTTTTTTTTGGTCTGTTTTCTAATGAATCTTTCTGTCAAGCCCATGTTAGGACAGTGGAAAGCTAAGTGTGATTGGGAAGACTAAATATTATCATCCAGATAACAAGTTAGGGAGTAACTATTATTAATACTAATTATACTAACAATACTATAAATACTAACAGTATTAGTGATCTTATGCCTCCAAATCTGTGAGGGCATTACCCCTAAGGAGAGGAGAAATGGTGAGCAGCTGAGGACAGAAACTTCTTAACCCCATGTAGATAAAGCTAGAACACAATGTCTGCTGATGCATTTCACCTGTTCTGAAATACCTTTTGTGTATTGGGTTCTTCAGCTGAACTGCTGTGGTGGCTGTGCTGCCCCCAGGAATGGCTTCTGCAACCAAAAAAAATTCTCAAACCTTTAAATAGACATACTGGTAAATTTCCTGTTAAAGACACATTTTTTTAGTCTACATTGTTTAAGGAATTTACTGAAATAAATAAGAGTAATTTTCTTACTTGCAGCTATAATTTATGGAGTTTAAATTTTGCCTTTTACCCACTATCCAGCCAAGGCTGACAGGAATCCCAAGAGTATTCAAATTAGGGCAATTTTTAAAATATAATAGCACAGCTGTAAAAATGTAGAAAATAATTCATTCTTTTTGACTTGTATACATATCCTCATACATTTGTTACGTGCTTTAGAGGAATCTTGAAGCTTCTGTATGTTTTTTGTGTCTGAGACTAGAACTTCAGAGATTGCCAGATCTCATCATAAACTGAGATGTGATTACATCTCAAACCGCCTACTTATCAGATTTGTGGGGGATTAGGATTTACCTATGGCAGCTGAATTCTCCTTCAGGCTGAGAAAGTTATGGGCTGATTTTCATAGTCTTTTGATCCTGGTGTTTTTTGGTGAACTCAATGGTAATGACCAAATAACCTTGGTAAGCCTCTCTGATGCTGAGAAACTCAAAAATGGCATATTCAGAACCTGTTTTGGGGTCTTTGTTTTCAAGCATATGAGCTCTAGTATATTTCTAGTATATTTCATATTCTAGTATATTTCTAGTATATTTTTATAATTTTAAAATATAAATTTCAAAAGGCTGTAGTCTGTCTGTGTAAAATAGGTTTCTGTTTACGTGTAGATAACATGTTATAAAACTTACAGGTAGATGATGTAGCCTTAATCACTTCAGGGAACATTGGATTTCAAGCAGCCCAAATGATTTCCATGTAGTTTTTAGTCAGTGATGTACTGTTCAACATTTATTACTATATCTTGTTTTCATTTTAAATTTTGCACAACAGCACTGCTATCAGTGTATACAAGGTGTTGGTACAAAGTTGGATATTCTGTTTTAAGTAGAAAGGGTTGTACTTTTTGTTTGTTTGTTTGTTTTAAATAAATCATGATGTGCTCTAGTGGGAACTTTTCTGATCACAGAGACTTCAGCTAGTTGAGAAAGTAAAATTGAATGTTTTGCTTGGCATTAATAAGGGGTTTTCTAAGCAAATCCATCAGCTCTGCTCACGGATACTAACCTCTTCAGAAAGATTCATTGGCTGTACCATACTTGTCCCCATGGGGGTACCGAATCCCTAGGGCAGTGACTGCCCTGGCTGCCCCTGACTCCCTGGGCTGTGCTGCATCCTGACACAGGGGAACAAATGATTGACTCCTGCACAAAAAGAACTGAATTAAGTAGTAATTTGTAATTTGTGGAGGATAAATTCCTTTGTACAGCAAGCCACAGCTGTTTCATACAAACTCACCTGTTGGACCAATACATACTCCTCATAGACCTGCTGTGCCCCATTGTGGATGGCAATACCATAATAACAAAGAAAATACATATAGGATATTTTCTTCTGAGGATGATATGACTTGCACCAGATGACAGAAAAAGTATTTTCTGAAATAGTAGTACATTCACATAATTTTACTGGGAATAAAGAAACAAAAATGCTATTTTTGACTAGCAGGAGGGAGATCAATGGATGACAGACTAAGTGACATATTTCAAATTTTTCCTACATAATAGGAAAGGGAATTTCCTATATATGTTCAAAGGGAAAATTCTACAATTTTTTAAATTATGTTGCTTATATTTTATCTGAGTTTTCACTAGGAGAAAATAATATGTAAACATTTAAAAAATTGAGAAAACTCAATTTCAGCAATAAACATGTTTTTTAAAGGCTAGTCTTTTCCTACCAAGGACATTCCTGATTTGAATGGAACTTTATAACTTTGCTCAAGACTCTTGTGTTTTTATAAAGAGTGATTTAATATATTGTCATTTTGTTCTGAACAGTGTAGGAGGATTTCTTCTCATTTCTGATCTTATTTTTCTCTAGGACTAATTAATTTCAGATCATGTGTATGATACATGTCTGTAGAATGGGAAAAAATATTGTGGAAGGAAGGCAGTGCTGAACCAGCTGCTGCATCTGCAGGCAAAAAACTCGAGAGCTTTCTTACCCCTCAGCCAAAGGTAAGCACACCATTTACTTTATGCCTACTGAAATCTGTCAACTGATTTTGGTCGATGTGGAGTGTCCTGCCATCAAGTCTCCACTGTTCTCAAGCCCTAGCAAAATAAGAAGATAAAGGAATGGTTGTCTGAGGAAGAAAGTCATCAAACAACCAAAAAAGAGAGTGATTTGATCCATTCAGGAAGGAAGAGCAAATATAGACAAACTTTGGCTTTGAAGGTTGTGACTGACACCAACAGAACCAACATGCAGACAATAAGCAGATGAGTTGAAAAGCACTAACAGTGTGGAAATTCCTCAGTATTGGGCATAGCAATTGTTTAGATGTGCGCACTGACTCTGCCACTATGCATATTTGTTTTGCACTGGCTCCTGTTGTGCTGCTTCATGCATACATTGTATGAGGCCAGAAGGGAACAGAGAAAACAAACTACTCCTGATGTCTGTTGTCCTTCTCTTAGCAACTTCTTGGAATTACTGAAAGATGCAGTGGTTCTTCATCTTACATTCGACTCCCCCTCTGCCTTGTATATGTTTGTACTGTGCTTTCCTCAGTGACAAAATGCTGAATAGCTCCAAACACACGTTTCCTTGTGTTTTTTGACTATGGATTTTTGGCTTCCAACAGTACATGGTAATTTCAGCCAAGAAGTAAAAGAATATCCTTTACATGTAATGTTCCACTAGAAAAGAGTCAATTCCCTTTATCCAGCTGCAAATTGTTTTGGACTGTGAATTATGCAGATTGTGCAATAAAGGCATATAACACTCATGTCACATGTCCCTAGAAAATAGATCTGTTTTATAAGGATATAACTCAGTTTGAATATGGTCCTTGGTATTCTTCACTAGTCTCTACCAATTCATTAGTATTTAAATTTATGTTAATTTCATCAAGGTGTGAAAAGATCTTTTTTTGCATATACATGAACAAACGATGTTACTATTCAACCAGTTATTTTCCCTTTTTTTTTTTTAACCCAGGAGAAGCTTGTATTAACAGAAAGAGAAGAGGGGAGATAATAAAAGCCCATTTTTGAAGACTCAGGATATATAGCCATTGAATCTGTTTTTAAAGAAGCTATTCAGTACTGTCTTTCCTAATATGAGTGAAAATTTTGGATATCTTCATGGCACATTACAGTTCCAGAATATATATGTATGTGTTTGTATATTAATATGTGTATATATGTGTGTGTACGCACATATACGGAGAACTGTGGGTTAGCACATTTGTATCAACCTATGAGGTTGCCATCCTGGGACATTTCAGTGCTATACCTTAACTATGAAAATTCTGTAGAACAGCAACCGTGGTGGCAGAAATAGTTGTCACATTTCAGAGTTGAATAAACAGTGGATGTCAAAGTTTTTAAGGTACATATTTCTTTTTTTTTTCAGAAGTGACGATACAAATTAAAAATTTGAAGGAAGTGGGTCATACCGTAAACTAGAAAGCATCTGTGATTTTCTGTTAAAACTATTGTCAATTAGAAAAAAAAATCTTAGAAAATATTTTTAAGAATATTTAACTTTTGTTACTCCCTTTTAATATTGTCTACTGCTAAAGTCATTTTCTGCAATAAGGTGCTATTTCTGCTGGGCCAAAATAATTAATCATCCTCCTATATGGAATTAGTATTTATGAACTATATCCTTTTGTTAAGGGAATGAAGACAAAAGGTATACTCAGTGCATTTCCAAAGACCTTTTAAGTAGCTCAACAAAGCACATAATGCAGGCCTTGTCTTACAAGTCTGTGATGATACAGTTTAATAGTGTTATAAGGCTATGGTGGTGTGTAATTGTCACGATGGTAGATTGTGCTGGTCTGTATAGATTTACTGTCATTCTTTGGGCTTTTCATACATGACAGAGGTTGTCTGAAGCACAGCAGGGACATGAAGCTTGCAGGGGTTAAGTGTTACTTGCCTCCTGGCTTGCTACATAGTCCTCCCTGCACACATACAGAGATGAGGTGCAGGGTACATCCGTCACCGGGCCGATGACATGATGGATTACTCATGTCATTGTCAGTACAGTCAAAATCACTCTGTTGCCGATAAGGTGGCCCCTTTTCTTTACTCTGGTTGAGTGATGCTATTTTTCCCTCTGGCTTTAAAACTGTAGCTCACACACACATCCTTAAAATCAAAGATGAAGAAGACTATTTTAAATTGTACATAGTAGCTTTGGATCATTGGAGACAAGTTCCTTTGAAAATTACTTTCAGAATAGACAGATGTGTATCAAATGTTTTGCATCACTTGATTTTTTCTGATCCTGAAAATAAAATATTTTAAGAGGGACAATGAATGCTTCTCTGAACTCATTCTTCCTCATGATTTATCAGAGAGTTTGAATTGCTAGCATCACTTCCTGATTCTTCTCTGTGTGAGGAGACACAGCTATCCTTGTAGTAGCACTGGAAGAGGATAAAGCATTGGAAAATGGCAGGACTTTGGAAATGTTTGTAGGGGAGCTTAGCAAGAGGTATGCAGCACAAATAAAAAAAGTCAATAGGGGCCCAATTGGTGCTTGGCTGTGAGCTAGTCACAAACTCTTCTGCATGTAGTGCCTGATGCTGCTCTGCTGTCTCTCACAGATCATTCTGTGAAACCTGAGGTACAGGCAGTAAGAACAGCTTGGACAGGAGTCCTGAAATATCAGCTGCAGAAGAGGAGTGTTGAGCACAACATTTATTTTCCTGCAAAATTACTGTCAGAGAATTCCATGTGAGTTCATAGTTATTCTCACAGCCTTTCCTGGCACAAAGTTTGGCTCCATAATGCCTTTCCACCCTGTCCCCACAAGCCTGGAGGTGGTACTAACACTTGAGTTTACTCTTTGCTTAGGTTTTGTAAGAAATACAGATGATCCACAAACAGGCAAATGTGTTTGGCAGACAGATGTGAAAGAGTCCTGCTAGGCTTTCGATACCACAGGAGCACCACTTCCATCCCATATGGAATATGATAAGGTTTTTGTGGCACACAGAGGTGCTGTTCCATTCACAGTGGCAGGGTGGTAATTCAGCCTAATTTTTTCTTATATTCTAATCCTGAAGTCAAAAGTTCTATTGGAGAAATTGTACTTGGAGAAGGAAATCATAGTCACTGTCTGGTTACTTGGAATAGAAGAGATTTGGAAGAGATTGGAAGAGATTTGGAAGAAGGTCATGCAGATACACTTTTAATTACAAACATATTTTTTGATTATCAAGCTTTTTTGCAGACTATGCACTGTATCTGAAATATATAGCATGATTTCCAACCCATTTTACTTTACATGTTATTTATGTTTTCATTACAATGGACGTACATGTACATGCCATACAGAGCATAAACATAGTCTGTTGTCCTTATACATTGTCTTTGCAAATAATCACAGCAAAAAAATCACTAAATTATTTCTCTTTGAAACCCAGAAATTCTTTCAAAAACACATGATCACATTCACCTACTAACAAGAAAATCTTTTATAGAATCTACATGGCAGCTGATTTAAAGAAAAACAGAACAACTCAAAGTTTGTGCATGCATATCAAGAGCCCAAAAGATATATACTCTCCCATACTTACACACCCACGTATGCTGATACATCTAAATAGCTTTGTTTTGAAGTTTGAATCAGATTTAAATGGAAAGTTATTGAAGAGAACTGTGTGGTCTGAATTTTAATCCCTGAACCCACTGGCTTCTTTTTTATTGCATGTGGTGTGGCCTTGAATTGCAGAATGTTTTAAACATACATAATGAGCTCAATGTCAAACTGTTGAGCCTTTTGTCTTTAACAATAAGCACTTAGCTCAACTAAATGAATAGAAATTGCTTTAGTGAATTACAAAAGCCAAGGTTTTACACTGCACTAATACTGACATTAATTAACGTAGACATTGTCATATTTTAAAATATATGGGATTAAAATCAATGGTTAAAAAATGCAACAGACATCAGTAAACAACACAAATTTTAACAGTCAAAGATGCTGCATAATAATATTTCTTCCACAATGAGTAATGCTTTTTTTTCTGATTAATTTGCATTTATATAGGCTACATTTAGAACATATATGGTACTGGTTGAATGGCAAGAATCTGAAAGAAAGAATGTAAACAGTATGTGTAATTTCTCTAATTTGGAAAGAGATTAGATCTCTAATTCATAGCATACTTTCATACTTTCTCCTTCCATATTTTGTGAAGGGCACTTGCAACAGGATAACTTTTTTAATGTTGGAAAAGAAGAGATCTTATTTTCTTTCCCCAAAATCAGGAGGAGTATTCAGAAATTTACAGTAAATGGCAATTCATCCTTTAGAAATTCCTTCAACCTACTATTAGAGTTGCTGCCAGAGATCTGAATGCTTTTGCCTAAATCTCTGTAATCCAATAAGCTTTTGTGTTTAGCAGCTTGTTTTGAAACTTGTATAGCACCCCAGCCTGTGTCTCTGTATGTTCCTTTGCAGGCAGGTGAGTGCCCCAGGGCCTGATTATTATTCAAGCCAGGAGGCCTTCACAGCCCCAACCAGAATGTAATTTGTAATTAACTGTCATTTACTTCTGTCTGCACTGACTTGTTGTTCAAAAGACAGTGTATTTGAGCTGGTCACTAGCTTCTCTTTGTTGTGGATATGATGTCTTTCAGATCTAGTTTTATTCATAATGTTTACAAAACCAAGTACTTGCACTCTTGAAACCAAAGCAGGAAGGGTATTTTACTGACTTTTCCTAAATAAATTAGGTATATGCAATTATGAATACTTAGGTATGTAAAAAGGAGTATTTGATGCTCTGGGATGAGTTTCTGAGCAGAATAGTTAAATTCATGTGAAATATATTTAATTGAAGCCTGTTAGAGATGGAGTATTCCTGATTTGAACTTATTGTAGTTGAGATCTGTAAAATGAAAGTGCATATTTAAGTTGTGGGAATTCTTCTTAACACTTTTTAAACATCACAACTGTATTTTCTCACTGAAGCGGGACCATTAATATATTCTGTGAATGTACCCATATCATGAATTTGTAATTGTCCCCATGGTAATCTTTTGTTAGCTGAAATAAACAAAAGCATAACATAATATTCACATTTATTTCTTTAAGGATTGTGCTTCGAATTATTATTGACATAATTTTAATTTACAAACAGTAAAAAAAAAAAAAAGAAAAGCCTTTTTCTGTTTAAACTCTGTTTCATGCACTTCTCTGTGAGAAAGCAGGCATGACATTGGGCAACAATAAATATCCACACATAAAGCCACTTTAAAAATAGGTTAAACTTATTTGATTCTGACCTTTAGCTCAGCCTTAAAGTGCTATAGCGCTATTTTGCCAGAGCAGTGGGCCCGTTTCATCTCTTTTGTCGCTGCTGTTGCTCTCGCTGTTAATGTTGCCTCTTCCACCTTCCCAGGTGCCATCGCTGCACATCCTCTGCGGCAGCTGGGCCGGGAGACTCCCCAGGCAGAAGGAGCAGGACAGCCCCCCCGGCTGGTCCCCGGCCCCTCCGCGGAAAAGGAGCAGCTCCCTCTGCTCCCTGCAGCTCTCGGCCTGCCCGGCGCTTCCCAGCGCCATCCTGTCACATTGCATATTCTGGGCAGTACGTACCGGTCAAGGGGATGCATAAAGAGGCTCAGTGGCATTCTTTTGTCATACTTAAAAGGCGGGGTGGGGGGGGTGGCTGGAGAGAGAAGAAAGAGAAGAAAGAGCGATGTCTATAGGAACAGCTTTCCCCCCACGGTGATTTGCATAAAGTTGGATTAAGCAGCGCTTCGAGCCCCCAAAGGCTGATTACTTACACTGGGCCTTATTAATTATTTCCTTCTTTATTTGAAACAATTAAGGGGAGAAAATAAACACTGTGTCACTATCTCTTTAAGATCGGGAGCGGTAAAAGCATAAGACCCCAAAGAAAGCCTCCTTTTTTGTGGAGTGTTTTCTGTTCTCGCCAGCCACGTCGGGGCTAGCAATTCCCATGTGTTATCAAAAGAGACAAGAAGCAGCAGGCTTTAGCACCTAGCTGAGCGGGATTGCTACATGCCACTCTAAGTGCGATTAAGCTTCCTTTAGTGCACCAGTGACATCACTGATGGCTCAAAGCTGCAGCTACTCAAGAGTATTAGAATGCATTTCATGCTTGGCTTACTCAAAACTGCAGAGCTAAAATTTACACCTTATTTGATGTTCTTCTCCCTGCTGTTAATTGGTAAAGGGATCTCTGACCCTTTTGATCTCTGCTACAATCCTCTAAATGCCCAGGTCTGCTAAACTGTTCAGCAGGAGATGCTCAGCAGTTGCCCAGTAATGTGAAGTCTTTTTTTGGCTTTCGTGCCTTTGGTTTACATCCAAGTTGCACAGAAATAAGAGATGACAGTTGTTATAGATATGCTGGTTTAATTACTTGTCAGCTTAGAGCTGATATCTTGGCTAGCCAACGTGGAAGCTTAACTTTCTTCTAGTAGCTTAAAGCATGACCAACTGCTAGTGCTTTTGTATTTAGCTATAAAACTCTGGATACATTTAAGATAAAAAAATAAAATAGAGGAAGAGCCTTTTTGATTTACTTGCAAAAGTGATCAGCTTTTGGTGCACTCTATTTCACGTAGATCTTGGGTAATGCAAAATTATTTGGTCGTATTGATATCTAAGTGGATATTGGACTTGTTTTAATTCCGATTTATAATTGCATGGGGAATACCAAATACACTTTTCCCCTGCTCCCTTTGAAATGGGAGATTTAAAAATCTTTACGGGAATTAAGGAGAGATGTATTGTGTTCACTCGACTACAAATATCACTATACAAAGTTTTACCAGCTTTCCTTGAGGAGGCATCCCTTCAAAAGGAGCCTGGTGGAGATAATCTTAATGTATATGTGACTAAAAGCGATTAGCATGCACACACCTCTGCATATGGCTGAATTAATTGCAGAGAATACTGTGAATTTTAATGGAGGTGAGGTAACCATTAAGCACCTTTGAAGAATTTGCTTAGTGAAGAACAAATGAGGAATAACCTAATAATTGTTGCCTATAGGTGAAGGCTGGCTAAAACGTGACCTGACAGTCGAGACACCATACTCTCCCCCTCCAAACCCTGTCAGAGGTTTTTAGTGTTTATCCCAGGCTTTGTTATCCACCAAGATACATAGTTTCCATTGAAGTGAAACAGATTATTGGTTACTATAGTTTCCCTATTGCTCAATTCAGTGCTGTGAAAAGCCAGGGACAATAGGTTTAAAAGTCCAGTTAGGACAAATAAATCCATGTTGAGAAGAATGGGAGAGAAGATACCTGTTCTTCTGTCTTTGATGTATTCTTTATTTTGTAGGATAGAAGGGGAATTAGTGGAGGGTTAATTGTTCGGTGCTTAGAGCTCTGTCTTTCCAGTTTACTGCAGAGCGAAATATAGTGCTATAAAGACAAAGTGAATATTGTTTGATTTCTTCCCCTCCCCCCTCCTTTCCAGTTTTCAAAATGTGCAGGATACTGTAGCTATGCCGTGGAGACAGGAATACAGATTTCTCAGTTTAATCTCTGGCTTTATATTTTCCCTTCAGCCAGTCTCATCCATATACTGTTTCCATGCCAAAATGGTAAAAGACATTTTCTTAGATTCTGAGAAAATTACTCCACCCGGAATTTTGAGGTTAAGCTACAGAAAATTTACATTAAGGGAAGTGAAAATGTCAGCTTTCACCAGGATACATCAAGAACCAACCATCTGAGCACACTGGCAAAATTAATGCATTCTAGAAGGCCAACACACAAATGTTAAGAGGGGCTTGATGATACTGTGCAGATTAAAGCAGTGGCTTTTGTGCCTTTGGAAGCTATGTTTGCATTCAGCCCAGTATGACTAGGAAAAAAGTTAATTTGATTTGATAACTGAAAAGGTCACACATTTTGTTCAGCGCCTTGCATGCTTTTTTTCCTTAACTAGATTCTCTGTTTCAGTCAGAGCTCACTTCTAAGGATTTCTACTTTTCTTTAGCCCTTGTTGAATCCTGCCAAGAAACAGGTTGTGGACAGCATTCTACATGCGTAATACAATGGCAAAATGGAAAGCCACTGAAGTCAAACTGTGTTCCAAGCTTATTTGGCTTAATTTATCCTACATTTCTCATTTTTCTGTGCAAGTTCATGGGGAAAAGGGTGGAGGGTAACAGAGTTAATCAAGCTCAGTCTGCAAAATACAGTGCAGGTAAACTACAGAAAAAGCTTAAACATTGGAAATCTCTACCAAAATGCAAGCTTCTTCTCTGAAGGTGTTATTTGACATTGCTGAAGGTTTCATCTTGATTACTTTCAATAAAATCCAAAGTAAGGATGACTGTCTTGGCTCAGTAAGCAACAAGGTTTTATCACTAATTACAATCCTTTATTACCAGTAGTTTAATAGGTTTATGATAGGTCATAAAACAATTCAGCATGGGAGTACATAAAAGGAATAGGTTATACAGCTGTGACATCTTAATATCTATTCATTGTAATTATTTTATGATCTTTAATGGTAGCATTTTTTAAATAAGTTTGTATGCTTTTACATGAAATAGATGGCCACCAAAAATGGGAGGTGAAGGAAAACCACATAAATATAGACTAAAATACTTAATGAGGCATTTTGAAAACTTCTGATGTCAAAAGCATGTAGACTGTATCACGCATGTGGAGTCTCATTATGGGTAATTATAATAAAATTATAAGTGCTATAATAATTCTAACCTTGAAGGCACAATAAAGGATAGTTATATTTGCCTTCCTAGCCCACACATCTGAGACGTTTTCCTCATTAATTATATTTCATGTAAGTATAATTATGTAGTGTAAGACTAAAATTCGAAAGCATTTGCTAAATCACTGTTAATGGCAGCCTTATTCTTCAGAGCTTTAATATAACTAATTATATCTAAAGTTATAGGCTGAAATAAGAAATGGAAACAAAGTAAAATTTATGCTGGATGGGATTTTTTTCCCCACTGATTGTTTTAATCTGTAATGTAATTAATGAATGGGAAGTGAGTTAGTAGAGAAAATGGATTATTGTTTGAAACTATAGTAAAAGTCAGACCTAATTCCTCCATTATAAGTTATTTTGACTTTGGCTTCATTGGAGTCATGCTGGCCTAAAACTCTACATTTTCTGTGACACGGAACATTATGTTACAGATTTACAGACATTTTTGGAGAGGGTATACTACACAAAGTATTCTGATAGTTTCTGTAGTGCCTAAAATGTTTGACTATGATTAAAATACTAAGTCACATTGTACATGATTGCAGAAAAATAGTGTTTTGAAATGTTGTAATACTTAATTTACTAAGATTTCTCTCATCATATTTGTTCACAAATCTGTACCTTCCTCCATCCACTAATTGCTACATTAGAAGCTTTGCTGGTAATACAGTTATTTTGACTTTACCTTGAAAGTAAATGTATACTCAATACCTCACTATGGAATAATTCAATACAAAGATGCATATTTTCTTAATTTTGAGTATTATTTAAACAACTATGAACAACACTATATATTTCAGGATAGAGAAGCAAATATATTTTCACAGAAATAAAAGAGAAGCAAAATTACTCCAAATGTAATGGAAGTTTTAGAAAATTTTAGGGTAGATATTCACTTAAAAATAATGCTTAATGTACAAAGGGTTTTTTCCCTAAAGTTCAACCACATAATAGCTGGAGGGGGGAAATCTGAAGTTCTTTTCAATGATGAAAAGATGATTTACAAATTATTGTGAGCTGGTTTTGAAGAGGGAAAAATACACAATGATTCAACAGGCCTCACTGAAATGAAAGCTATACTTGTATTTTCTTTCCTTTACTTACCATCGTTTATTATGTATTTGTACAGTAATGTACATAGCTGCAGAGCCTTTGTGAGAATTTAACAGACCTAACATAATAAAATATAATGTGTTTATTTCACCTGTGCACTTGTAATTGCATATTTTTAATATATTCCCACATTAACTATATCATGATTTCAGACTTTATCAGGATCAGTGATGCTGAGGTTCAGACATTCCAAAAGAATATAGTAAATAATCTTCTAATTATTATTTTCTGCTGGGTGTTTAATATACCTGCAGATCTATTCCAAAGCAGATGTTTATATGTGCTTAACAGGTTTATACACATTGGATGTTCCAGACAATAGAAACATCTTCAAAAAGTAGTGTTTTGAAATACTTTATAATGGAAGATGAATACCTCAGACCTGATAAATTTCTTCTTTCCACAGGGAAGAGAGTGGGATGTAAAAAAAAAAATAAAATAAAATAAGAAGAGCAAAATCCATAGAAAGGACTATTTTTGTTCCATAATCCATGTAGATGCAGCAATCATCCATACATTTGTCCCATTAGAGCACCAAGTTTCAGTTAAAACTCTGACCTAAAAACAGTGGAATCAAGACTAACAGGGAGCAAGTAGTCAGCTTCTTAAGTATAGTTCTGAACCAAAGCATATTTGTCCCCTTGTTTGCTGCTGCTTTTTTTTTTTTTTTTTTTTTTTTAGATTAAAATTACACCTGATTCTTTAAATGGACAAGGAAAAGGGATTATTTTCTGGCCCAAATCCCTTTCTTTGGATGATGTCTTGGTGAAATTTCAATTCATAGAGCAGTTAAAAACCTGAAGTCCTCTGGATTTAAATTGGAAAACAGAGGGGAAACCTGCCATTTCAGAAAATTCTCCCTGTTGTGGTCCTTATCCCCCTTTCCTTCCTTCCAGAAACACACTGCTGCAGGACTAACCTATTTAGATGGGATTTGCAAGAGAGGATTTATGGAATTGTACTGAGGTTCAGAGCTGGTGTGGTAGTATTTGGATTTATGTTGAGGCTTTCTCATGGGATTAGTTATTAGTTGCAGCTGATACAGTGTTGGTAATTTAACTACCCAGTATTTGAAAAACCAGGCACCTATTTTTTAAATATATTTTATATACTAAGAGAATAATGTTGCCAGTGATGTTCCCAAGCCCCTGTTAACACAGTTAAATAAGAAGATCTTATTGTGCTATCAGTTGCTCTTTGCACTGAATGCAATTATTAAATTGTGGTTATTCTGTTCTTGATAAAACAAATAATTTCCCTAATCAAATAGTCAGCAATAAGTGAAACAGCTTTTATTACTTTGGTGGTATAGTAACAATTTATTTTCTTTTCTTATTTTCTCATTACTGAGGGTCTATCTATGAAAACAAGTTAAAGCAGTTGCTAATAGGGCATGTTGCTTAAAAAAATCTTTTTTCACTCTTATTTCACAGCCTACTTTGTAGTATTTTGACAGAGATTTTGAGGGAACAGGGTATTATAATATGGTACTATATTTTGCTTTCTGGGTCCTATTTTTACTTGCTTTTGGCTATTTTGCACATTCTATAGGATACTAGATAAAGCCATGGGAGGATTCAGGTGTGATAAATGTTAAGTGTTGCATAAATTAAATCCATTTAATGATGTTAAACACCTACAAATTAATCAAAGCAGCACCTAACTTTTCAGTGTCTGGCCCTCAGACAACAATTAAAACCCAGTGTTCCTAATATCTATCTAAAGGGCATGGGCTGATCAGCAAGTAATCCTGAACACCCACAGGTGAAGCGAGGAGCCAGCTGAAGCAGCTGATAAGAAACATAATGTGATGCTTAAGCCTGATATCTCAAGCTGTTCTTCCCTAGAGGTTATCTGAGGGAAGAAGGCAGAATGGCACTGTCCTTAAGATATCTATGTTTTGGAAGCCCCTCTTGAGCATTGTTGAACTTATGGCCTTCCTCTGAGATGAACAAGGCTACCTCTTTTCAAAATGCCGTTGTCAAGATGATAGGACTGTTCTTAATATATTTATTACATTCAAAACTAGTGTGCTGAGCCTAATTTTCCTTGGAGGAAATCACCTTCTTTTTAATGTAACTGGAATGAATTTTCACCTGTGAGGTATAAACTGTCAGAGCTCTTTCATCTTACAAACTCTTTGTGTTTTGAGAGAAATGAAGAAATCTCCCTTCGCCTAAAGAAGAGCTAATTCGACAAGAATATTCAAGTCCAATCACATAATGGTCTTATTTAACAGCTATTTCAGTATTTTGCCTCTGTTTGCTTACAAGACCTCTTTTTGTGGAGCTCCTTTGAATTTCCTCAGACCTTTCTTCCACATGCATTAGTGTAAATAGATTTCTTGGTGTTTAACAGGTCAATTTTTGTTGTTAGGTTTGCTGTTAGGTGGAATTATTTGCTTAGCCAAAATGTCTAGACTTTCTTGTCCTTTAGTACTGTATTTCCACCTTCTTAAAGGCTACAGGCTTAAGAATCAGTGAGATTCAGCTGAGTGTTCCTGTACAGTATCCATCAAATGCTTCCTGCAAATCTAAGTACTTTCTCATGCACTAAGATAATTGGAATTGGAGCTGAGGTCCATGACTTTCAAAAAAATAATGATCATTTAAGTCAATACTAATGGAGTGAAATTACAGAAGTACAAGTCTTAGCATAAAAAAGTGGAGTAGGACACAACTTGTATCTTCCAGTATTAGGATTAATACAGTGAAAGCATTTTACCTACCTCAGAGTCTTTCTTCATTATACTATTCATTATCTAGAGCAGATATGCTCATCTATGTCAGCTTTCTTGCCTTTGATTAACTTGTTCCATCCATTCTTTTTTACCATTTTTTCTATTTTGATGCCTAACTTATTTTTAACATAGGTACCCACTATTTCAGCAGTTCAACCAAATTGCTTAATATGGTCAAATTTTTGTCTCACTGAATTTCTTCCTAGGTATAGAAAATTCCTGCCCAAAACGTTACCTTTATGTCCTCACCATACGTAAGAAAATTTCCCCATTTTAAGTTGCATCAAAAAAAATTGCTGAAAGATAAAAAACTTTCTCTACTTCCTAGATGTAATTCACTTAAAATTTACAGTAAAACCTTCCTAAAATAAAGTGTCAGTAAAACTGGTAGACAAATCGAATTTGTATTCTAGTTAAGATTTGGCTTGGTGTCCTGTAAAGCCCTCTTAAGTCTGACATGGTATTCAGAATTGAAAGGAATTTTGTATTTCAGAGAGAACTTGTAGTCATTAACCTGCTTGAATATGACTCTACATGTTTATATCAAAATGAAGATATCAAAAAGGGGCACATAGTGCTGTTTTATTAGTATTATTAAATTTAAAAATCTCTCTTTCATAGGTTTTTGAAATTTACCTGGATCAGGTTTAGACACATGTCAAGTATTTGTACTTAATTAAAATTTCCCCATGAAACAATTTTTAAGGCTCTATTTTTTCAGTTTGGATTATGAGTAACCACAAAACAATTAAAGTGTAGTTGGACACATTAGTTCTTACTGTACATTGGAATGTAGTCTGCTACTTCCTTTAGATAATGATCTTGCCTCAAATGTAATATATGCTTTGATAACAGGAATTTCTCTTATAGAACTGAAATGCTGATTCCATACAGAACTGAGAGAAAATGAAAGCATGCAAAATGTTCATCACATCATTTTGGGAGCTCATTGTTCTGTTCCTTAGGGTGATTCTGATCTCCTGAGACATATAGTATATTTCACAGATAGAAATGTTCATAATTTAAATAAAATTTTGAACAATTTTTTGGGGCTTAAATTATTCTATAAAAAAGGTGGTTGAACAATTTGGGAAGGCCTTTCATTATGTGAATGTGAATGCTGCTGTCTCAGAGAAAGAGAATAAAACCAGTTAAGAGTAGAACTCCTCCAATCTTGATTAAGCATTCCAGTTATCTTCTTTTTGAAAATTCTGGATTAAATATTATACAGAAAGGACATATGGGAAGTTTTAGTTGTTTCCTTGACTTGCACACTGCTCCTATTGGTGACATCTTGTTTTCATTTGCCAAGTGCCTTGTAGCAGCTGGCAGTCACCTCTCTTCTCTACAGTTTACAGACCCAGTCATTGGTGCAGTCAGCTTCCATCATTCAAGCCACAGGTTAATGGCCATGTACCATTAGGGTTAAATGTCACAGGAGGGAGGAATTTCAGCCCAAGTGCACCAATTTAATCTGGTCTTGTAAACTGGTACACTGGAAACCCATCACTTGAGCTCTTAAGTAATTTCTCTTTTTAGAAGTTCTAACAGCCACTTTGAGCAAAGAACATTTGTCTCATAATTATTTACTATGCCTCTCAAATCCTTTACGTTTCTTTTGCTATTGTACCAAAAAACTTCCTTAGGAGACCAAGGAGAGGAGAGACTTGGGAGGCTGATTTTGGTCTGTGGGACAGGAGCACTGAGGGAAGGGTGGAATGTTTGGCAGCCTTGAAATCGTCTCCACTGGCAGAGCTTCAGACCTGCTAGACATTGAACAGCACCACTTTGTCCATCATAACACATTCTCACAAGTTGGACTACATTCTTTATTAGAGCTGAGAGACTTTAAATTTGACATCAGCAGTAACTAGCACAACTGCACCAGTTCCCAGCCTCATTTGATTCATACCCAAATTAATACCTCTTGGGCAGGATCCGAGCCAAAAGCCTCAGCATGCCATTCAAGTGGGTCTCAAGGGTTTCATACATGCTCAGATTATGCATGCCTTTAATCCTATTGCACATTAAACAGCATGAATAGGACAACATCTTGGTCAGCTGAAATCCTAAAACAATATTTAGATCAGACTAACTGGTACTAAGCATCTTGTACTTAGCTGCTCCCCCAAACACAGTGCTTTTCCTGACATGTCTTTCCTTGCCCACTGGGTCAGGGATCAAAAAGACTAAAACTTACAAATGATCCCCTGCTGGCTTCCAAATCCCAACCACAGAATCTGTGCTCAAAATCCTTTGGAAGAGTAGAAGCAGTCACTGAGGTGCATCTGTCAATCAAAATTTTCTCACTATTGTTTTTCATTCACCTCATCTGCTTGGATTTGCTCACTACTGTCACTCAAACTTTGTATTTGACTCAAGGTTGAGATAGCATTTTGTCAAAGTTGCACACTCATGCCTGAGTGCTGTGCATTCAGTGCTCTAGAAAATATGGTACAAATTAGCAATTGCATGCCGAAAGAAGCACGTACCTTTCCTACTCACAGAAAGCTATTTTGATTCTTAGGGACAATTGTGATATATTGGAGACATATAAGTTATTGCCATTGCTTAGGGTGTAAAAGTACCTCAATGGAATTTGGTAGTTTAGCTGTTCAGAGTGACAGAAGCAGAATGGAAATTATTGTCATAGAATACATTGGGATGTGCTTGAGTCCAGACGAGAAGTTTGAGGATTATTGTCTTATCAGCTGGAAACTAATGAAATGATGGAAAACTTGTGTAAGGTTGTAACAAATGTGATGGGGTTGTGAAAAAGGATGTTAAGTTTCAGAATACATCAGACCAGGTTATTTTATCACAGACCAGGTTTAGGAGTTCCATGAGGGAAGACAATCAAAAGACTTCTTTAGGAACATTATGTGCAGGACTACCCATCTGTATTCAGGAAATAAAGAGCTAAATGCAGGAAAGATTTATTAGGAACATGCAGTAGCTATTTTGTGACGATAGATTAAAAATACCTAACTTCTTTTGGAGTTAATATAAGAAAGTTTGGAGAAAATTTAATAACTAAGAAACACAGCTCTAAATATTTAAGACGAAGAAGAGTTTTTACATAAAAGAATTAAATGAACATAAGATAAATTATAATAAATTGGTTGCAAAGGCATTTAGTTTGCTAACTAGATGATATCTAAACATCCAAGAAATTAGTTTTTGGTTCCAGAATACAAGAGTGCAGTAGGAACTCAATGTAAGATGGTGATAAGAAGGAAAGATTTT
Source organism: Pseudopodoces humilis (assembly GCF_049639895.1). Taxonomy (NCBI): domain Eukaryota; kingdom Metazoa; phylum Chordata; class Aves; order Passeriformes; family Paridae; genus Pseudopodoces; species Pseudopodoces humilis. The sequence goes on along the minus strand of NC_142200.1, from coordinate 62,443,817 downwards.
AAAACTTGCAAAAGAGAATTCCAGGGGAAAAAAAAAAAAAAAGAGATTAGGCTTGTGATAGGAATTGTGAGATATCCAGAGTGTCCAGGGAGTTGAAATGAGTGCTGCCTGTTTACGCTGCATATAGACTGAATTAATCTTGTACCTTGCACTTCCCATGCACCTTCCTGGAAGTAAGGAAGGATTTTTCATATCTTGTTAAACATGTTTCTTACAGGATGGAAAGTTCTCTTTTTTGTGAAGTGTTGGAAATTTACCATAACTAGAGAAAAGTTATAGGAAGGATATTCAGATGCTTTTACCCTTATTCCACTGCAATTAATGTTCAGTGACATACTATTTTATCTCCCTCATTTACCCAGGGTAAAATGGTCACCTGGTTTGGTTCTACAAGGAAAGATTTCCTCTATTTAAAATTTGATGCACTTTTGTACTATGGAGCATAGTGCTTGCTTTCTAGGCTCACTTGAGAGTTTTTTTAATTGCTTCCCTGATAATGCAGGGACATAGCTATTGGAGGTGACCGCAGCCCCCTCTGTGTCCTTTCTCTGACATTCTGTAGTTGCGACTTTTACTGAAGATCTTCATTTTCCTTTGGCCCTGGGAAATGCGATAGGTGGAAGAAAGCAGAGTAGACATAATGTGGATAAATCTAAAATAAACATCTATCACATAGTTAGCTGAGATTGTGAATGAACGACTCAATGACCCAAGTGATGTCTCCCAATCCAATCTTTTAGAATCTCTCAGGTCCCAATCCCGTGACTGCATACATTTAATCCTTCCCATGTGCCACCAATTCCCCATTAATTTCACAGATTGAACACTTGTTCAAATCCCACATATTTCTCACGAATTCACTGAAGTATTTAACATTCTCCATCATCATCCTTCTCTGAACTAAAGATGTGCCCTGCAACTCTCAGGAAATTAATCACTTTTCCATCAAAACAGCATTACTCCCAAAAAATGCAGCATATTTTCATACGAAATTTCCCATGTTGCTAACCTTCCTTTCAGACCCATAAATTTTCTCTCACCCTTTACTAGAATTATCACCCACCCAAACCAAACCCTTTCTAAAAGTGAGCAAAACATATCCCATTACCATCAGACAGAAGGACCTTCTGTGTCTGTTCCAAGTGGTTCTTCTAAATAAATCACTCCAACAGAGTTCTGTCTTAATGTTCTTTTTTCCATGTAAAATATTTTGCATTTCTTTTAACATATTGCCAGTACTTCTAGGGGATATATCTTTCCCGTCTCAGTCCTGGGAGACAAGTCCCTTTATGATCACATGGGGAAGGTTCATTCAAAACACAGAAATACCGAATATTGAATGATGAATACTGAAATAATACTTGACTGGAGCTGCATGAAGAAAGGCAGTGAACCCAATCTGAAACTCTAAAAAAATACCTTTCCAAACTGTATTGCCATTGTTACTGGCAAACAGATAGTGGGAAAATATTGTGGCTAGTTTATGAGTACATTCTTAGTTATCTGAACAGACTTACACTGATAATTTGTGCTAAAGGAGCATTTTTAACTATGTGTTTAAGGAAAGTTAATTCCAACCCTTATGGTAAGCAATTGCTCACTTAAGATGGACTGATGATACACTCCCAGTTATTAAAGAGGGAGTGTTTTTAATGAACACTGTGAAAAAAACTGGGCTTAAATCCCACCTTTGCCATTCCCTGTGTTACCTAGGCAACGCTTATATTCTCTTTATATCTGTTTCTCCCCGTGAATATTTGCTATCATAATTCTTGACCAATTCACAGGGGTGTTGTGATGTGAGCACTAATTAATTCACACCTTCATAGCTAAAAGGTGCCATGCAAGTATTAACACCATTATTTTTAATAATATTTACTTAGGCTATGTTAAAACCTTTCAGATGGATACCACTGATTTTACATTTTCCTTCAAATTACTCAGACCGACTTATCTAAACAGTAAGGAAGAAAATGATTATGCAGAAGGGCCAAGTATAAGGGTAGTTAGTTTTTAAAAGCAGACATTTTAAAAATAACGTGTAAAATTCAGCAAAGCTAGGGAATAGATAGGGGTTTCTGTCAGGTTGGAATGATAAATGGAAGGGCTCTAGTGGCCCTTCTGTTTGTTTAGACCTCTTGTTCCTGCTACAACTCTGCACAAAACTAGCATTGAAGTGCCTACTGTTAAAACATAACATAACCTGACAGTGATCAGCCCAGAGGGCTTTTCCAAGAGAAGGCCATATTGTTCTGCATGGGGAAGTGCTCTAGCACGAGATGTCCTGAGACGTGAAGGAAAGCACCGAGTGCGGAAGACTTTCCAGTACATTAGTAGTATATGAAAGGAGCTGACCACTCATACATTAATATGGCCTTGTCCCAGAGACTGACATATGGGAAAGCACTGCCTCAGATTCTCTGCAGACCGCTTGTTTTCTCCTTGTTCTATAACAACAGATACAAAGTGCAAAAGACACCAGATTTAACATTACAGGGACTGAATGCATTCCGTGTATGGTTAAGATACTTAACTTTTATATTGTGCAGATGACTGAGCAATTACAGATCCCATTATTTTTTTACTATGCACTATTTGTAAAGCCACTACAGAATGTTTACCTTGGGAACAGCTTTAACATTAGGCATATTATATACCAACCAGGCCATTTGTAGTTAAGCAGCTTTCTGCTAATGGCTCTAAAGTATTCTGTTTTCGACTCCAGAGGATTTTTAAATGTCATGAAAGAGACTGTGTTTATGATACATTTAAGATCTTTATTCAGGTAAAGTAAAGCAGCATGATAGTCTCTTGAAAACAAAATAAGAATGAAGGAAAATTTTAATGAAAATTAATGTAAAAAGAATAATAGTAGGTATTTTCAAAAACTACATAGAAATTTAAAAAATGTTGCTCTGAATTTTTGTGTCTGTTGTTTGTTTTTATGTAGGGTATTAACGTGTATCAAGATGTCTCCTTACGCACATTTATTTGTGCAGTGTAAAGAAAGAGTAAGTATTGTATTACTTGAAAACTTTGTGGAAACGCATCGCTGGTTTGCACAGGTAAATTTCAAGCTGAGTTTCACCAAACTTTGCTCATCTTGTGCAGGTTTTCCACAGCTTGATTATTGGGCTTATTCATTTATTCACTGCAGCATTTTTTTTTTTAATGTCAGCTTTACTAACATGAAAGAGCTGGAAAGTCCACAGACATAATTCCTGGCAGGTAGTTGGTATAGCCCTAGTACTTCCCCACACAAAAGAGTCTCTTCTGCCTTTGAGATGAACAATCCTACGTCAAACTGCCTCTTTAAACTACTTATAATAGCTCAAGGTTGTTATGGTTGAGAAAAAATGAACTTATGACTGATGAATAAAAACTGAGGTGTGATGAGAGACAATTCAGTGTGATGCTTGTCCCACCCAGCACCCAATAGGGTCAATTATCTATTGATTCACAGTAACACAAGCTAAGAATCACTACTGGCAATATGACATTGTCAGAGTCTGAATATTTTTTCAGATTTGTATACAACGACTGTGATCAGTTCCCCAGAAATATTTTGGTGAATATTGTCTTATATTTCTTTGTAAAACCAAGCTAAAAGGAAAAAAAAAAGCCATCTATCTGTAGAACTATGAAGACATCTCTTATGCTGACAATCCTCAAAAAGAATTTCATTTTTGAAGGAATCCTCACAAGCAACATAATTTTCTCACGTATAATGAATATTCCCTTTGCTATTCACTAGATCAATCCATGAAGTCAGACATACAGTGAAAGGATCCAAGATGCACAGAAATTAGCAACAGACAGAAATCAACAAATCAACCTTTATGTATTTAATAGACTGCTGCACATTCCCTCCAGTTTCAAGCTCTGCATGAGCATATGTTTCCCTTTTTTTTTGTTTTCTAGAAAGCACTCAAGGGGCCTCTACGAAAGTAGCAGGGGATGACAAGTTGAGTTTGCCAGCACTTCCCTGTGCAGGTGCTTTGCTCAGTTTGTGGACACTAAGCTACATGAGTGATTCCTTCTGTTTACAACTATGATACAACAGTACACATTCAAGGAAAGTCTCTGTGCCACTGTTGGTTTTCCCCAATGTCTTAGAAATGATTAAATGTTCCCATTGAAGCAGATAATGAGGAACTCTGTGGGAAAAGTGTATCTTTTTTTTTTTTTTGTTCTGCATTTACATGCAGACTGTTTGAGATGCCAAGAGTATGATTATTAATGTGCATATTCTTGATTCACACATTTTTCAGGAATCAGCCCTGGTTCAGATGTTGAAATCATGACCAGCTATCAGCAGGTGGTGACTAGGTGATTACCTGCTAATTATAGTTCTAAATGTCATTTTATTAATTGTAGATTGATACAAGCTACAAGGTGTTTAACAAATGTAACAGTGTTGGAAATTATTATTGAGGGACATATCTAATTTCTAGTTTTTGGGGTCTAGAGTTTAAGAGTTGACATAATGTGTAGTCAAAATGTGAAAGCCACACCTAGGAATCCCTCTTGTCTTTGTAGTACATTTTCACTTGCTGTCTAGAAATTCTGGGCAGTTTCTTTTTCTTCTGCTTCACAAAAGCCACATTAAGAGTGCACGGTAAAAAAAGTTCTCACTGTGTCAAAGACCTGGTCATTGGCCTTTTGGAAATGCTGCATACAGCCTAGGATGATTACCACAGCTCTTAATGTTAATCTTCAGTCTTATTTTCCTCTCTTTCAATTAAATGTCAGGATCCAACAAGTAATCAGGAGCACTGGTAAAAAGTGTTTTCTTGATAATTACATTTTATATAAGTAATTAAATATGTATTGTAACATGGCTAAAAACACGAGTTATTGCTTGTTGGGATCCTAAACCATTGGGTTTTGAGCTGCTGCACCAGTGGATGTTTAATGATGTTGAGCACAGAGGAACAGAGGCAGTGGGAGGATATGACAAACAGGCAGACTTCCTGGAATACGCTATTTGGTGTTGATGAGGCACTTCACAGAGACATGCCTGCTGAACCAAAGTAGGAATTTGAGCTCTGGCCTCCCACATAGTGGGTCTGTATTTTAACAACTGGGGTACTGTAAATAACAGGAATTCTTCCCTCTGAGGTCCCTTGTGAGACAGAGCTCATCAGACCCTTGCACAGAAACACAGGAAAAGATGACTGAGTATTCCAGATGGCCATAATATTCTGAATCGGATGAAAAGGGTGGTTTGAACCTCAGGCATGCAGGGCTCTATTTTGCTTCATTTAAAAGTAGTTTACCTTAAAAGTTCTAGGATTTTGCTCCAGGACAGTAGGGTTTCAACAGCTTCCTTTTCATGCTCTGCAAGTTCAGGGTCAATTCTGGAAGCAGTCTTTTGTTTGAATTGCTTTGCAAAAGTGCATTTATTCCTGAAGATAGCTTCCTTCTGAATCTTCTCGTTTAGGAACAAATCCTGCAAATCCTGATGATTTTCTCACCACAAGTGCACTTTTCTGCTTGTGTATGTTGTTTTTTGACATTTTCCTATATTAGAAAAATGTAAGGAAGACTGAAAAGGTAATGTTCAAACACCTTTCTACAGGAGTCATTGATTTAACATTGACTGGAGACTAATCCATCAGTTTCAGTCACAAAATGCAAATTTGATCTAACCCTAACTGCAAATTTGATCTAGCCCTAACTTGGCCTTGAAGACCTGTTAAAACTGAAAGAGTGGTCTAGAGGAGCTTGTAGTGCATCCTGAGCATCATTTTAAAGCAAGTAAGCAAACAATTCAGGAAGTTGTGATAGACTGTAGACACAGGGCTGAAAGGAAGACAAGTTGAATCTTTATTGCTAAAGGCAGAATTAGAGTGAAGAGCGGTTACATAGATGTGCCAGAAAACTTAGTTTGGCCTGCATTTATAATGGGATGGAAGAGATGAAATCTCATCCAGTTGTCAGAAACTGTTGTAGGTTATGTAAGCTGGATAAATTTGGAAAACAAGATCGCTCAGGTACAAGAAACATCATACATCACTGTTCTGAAATGCTGCAGAGGAGTCACATGTAGTGAAGTGGTGTTCTACTAAGATTCAGTAATGTTCAATGAGTAACATTCAAATGCAAGAAGGTGATTTGTATGCTGAAGGCTTTAAACTTATTGTAGGCAGGATTTTTATCAGGAAATAGGAAGGAAGCAAGATTATGAAATAGGTGTTGTGGTATTATATCCCTCACTTTAAAGTTCAGACCACAACAAAAAAAGAATGCTTATAGTAGGACACTACTACTACTTGCATATGACATGTACTCTTCAGTAAAGGAATAGTGTTTGGGAATCGTGTGGGTGCTGAACTATTGGAACAACAACGTTGTTTCAATACAAGTTGCCCTAAGAAAATGAGAAATAAGAGTTTTACCTTCCACTTCTGACTGCAATATTTCTTCATCCGCATTGAACGTGTTTAACAACAATGCTGAGAATCAGATTGTTGAGCAAAGCTATTCAGTGGTCAAATGTATGTTGTCAGAGAGTTCATGAAAAAGTCATTAGCTCTCCTCCCCTCCTCTTTCACTGTCAAGCAGAATCATGTCATAAATACAGCCACTTGTCTAGCAGGATATCAATCTATCCAGGTATCACCCACTTCCTGTCTCTGGCCATATGTTTCTGTTATTTATGTCAAGAAAATAGCATTTACACAACCGCTGCTAGTTGTTTACAGAAGTTTAACTCCTGTGATATAGTCCCGCTTGTGTTGCATGCTTTTAGGCCATAGATAATACATGAGATTGTACATTTTAAAATATGCTACCACATGCATGATAGAATAAACACAGACCTGAACTGACAGCACCATCTGCCAAACACAGTTGATGTCAGGGGAATGGTCTCTGCACAATATTCCACTGCTCCCCCATGAGATAAGGCTATTTTTTCTCATGGTATAACTACACTGAATTCAACTTGTTCATTTAGTGTTCAAATTGTTAAAATTCTCAGAAGCAGAAGGGACTCAGGCTTCATAAGAAGCGCTGCAGAGGAATAGTGCAAATTGAACAATTCTCACATAGGTTTTTCTTGTTCTTAACACTAGACACATTCTTGTTTACATACTTACACCAAAAATAAACCTGTAAGCAAAGTATACACAACACCTAGATTCTCAGTGCTCTGAAGTCATGGAAAATTCATAACATTAATCTTTAAATGACCCATCTGAAAATTATATAGGGCAATCTGCTTTCAGATGCAGTCTAACTGCTTCCAGTAAGACATTAGCAATAGTTGCATTTTTTTCCTGCTAGACACCCACATTATTCACAGTCACAAACAAATCCAAAGGTAAAGGTGATACTTAATTTTTTTCTTTTTAATATTTTAAAATTTATAAATATTAGCCCATGCATTGGGACTCCTCTATTCATTCTCAGGAGCTGTTTTTATTACCAGATTATGGAGATAGCTGCTAGGATCAGGAGGGTGAAAACACTTCTTCATGTCCTACAACAGCAGCAAACTCAAAGCTGGGAGATCCCTACTTATATGACAAGCATAAGTCACAAGGAAATGAAACAGAGGCTGCACCAAATTTCTGAAGGATCATATTTCCACCTTCCAAACACCAAACCTTACAGTGCCAATAGACACAAGTGACAAATGGCACTACCTGGTCACGCTGGTTAGAAGCTAGAGACCATTTCTTGGAAGGAACTTATTGACAATTGTCCACATTCCACACTATGCTAATCTTAAAATCTTATGTAGTTAGAATAGCTATTGGTTGGATCTATCACAGACCTAGATTTTCCTCTGCATCCTCCTCATGCCACCTGTGTATGAGCCCATGCAGCCAGGACATGCAAAAGTCCTGGAGAAACTGTCGAACTCCTGGTGAATACATCCATGAATGTGCAGAATGCCCAACATGTTCTGGCTGCATCCAGCTCATTTTGCTTCCATGAGTTAGGGGTGCCAGGCATGTCTGGCACACTTCAGGAATGCCTGGGCAAAAATGTAAACTCAACTGGCAGACAAAAGCCTGGGCTTTTCACAGAGGGGCTTGGAGCTATGTTTCCAAATCCTCAGTTTGCCTGGCAGGAGCTACCTCTCTTACACCTACATTTCCATCCCATGTTGTCATGGAAATGTGACAGCTTAGTTTCTGGCAAGGTATCTTATCCCAGACCTGAAGAAACACTTCTTGATGAAAGTATTTTCAGAAATATTCCAGGGAAAAGTTTTAGTTTGGATGAATCAGCTTTTTATCACAATAAACTTTTATTGAAGAATTCCTGACCATCCCTACTTGCTGTTATCCAGATTTCCATTTTTCACAGTGAAATCACCATTGCTTCTGCTGTTGTCAGGGCCTTCTCTCACTGTGAGATGGCTGTGAAAAAAAGGTTTGTGATGTTCTATATTATTGTTAGATGCAACATAAATCTATTTGAGTGTAATATTTTGATTAATGTTAGGCATTCCTTGCTAGGTAATGTAGGTATTTTAATGCATCAATATTAAATAACTTTATAAGGAAATAGACAGTAAAAGACATAAGCAGTTTTATTGTGATTCATTACAATTTTGCTGCACTATTTGTAAAACAAGATATCTTTGTAACATCCTCCTCTAAGAAAGCCCCAAAGAAACAAAGGTGTTATTGTTTCCTCACAGATATGTTTCATTTGAAAAGTTAAATAAATTTAAATCTTCATGTTCTTACATTAAAAATTTGTAAACCAGGTGTATTTTCAATTTGTAAACATATATATTGAGCATTTTGAATGTGACTATAGTTAAGAACTTTTCAACTGAAAAATCAATTTTGCCATAATTTTGTACCACATTTTCTTTATTCTCATCTCCTTCCTTTTGTATTATGTATATAGAGGCTAATGTGGATGAGAATTAAATAGAATACAGATTAATTGTCTCTGTGAAAATCAGTCTGGTTGCAGGGAAATATTTATTGTATGAATTTTTAAATTATATAGTTTCCTGGCCTATTAAATAACATCAATAAAGAACTGCTGAAGTAGACATTAATTTTGGAAATATTTGTGAAAACATCATGCTTTTAGATTAACTAATAACACTTTCCTTAATGATGAACTATACTGATGAAGGAAATTTATGGTTTTGTTCACTTGACTGTATTTATTATTAAGAAGATGGAAAATAGTATTTAATATCAATTGAAATTTTGATATTTGTTGATTTTTTTCCAATCAATAGAAGTTTTAAAATCCCTAACTTTCATGACAGTTGTTTTACTTCATATTAACATTTAAACTAGAAAGACTTATAGTCACATTTACTGCTTATTTGTGAGACCCATAATTCTATAATTTCCAGATTTCAGTATATTCCTGCATTTGCTGTTAAAAAAAAATCTGTTTTCTTTTTTTCCTTCATTGTCCCTATATCAAAGGATTTCACAGATCTGAAATCAAAACCAAAGTTATTTGGATCTGCCACAGTACAGGAAAAGAGGAAAATCTTGCAAACAGGAAGACTTCTAATCTTGATGCATCTTTTGACTTGGACTTTTGGGTACAGTACTAATTTTGTTCATACACACAGAGAGCAAATTTACAAATTGCATATATAATTGTGTGTTTGTGCATGTGTGCACTTGCAAATCCATGACATGATATCCCACAGTATTGGTGTGTTGGCTATGGAAGCATATTGTTTGGGTTTATACTTCTGAAGTGATTATGGTTAAAATAGGTCTTTTTATAGGAAGCTTAATCTGAAAAACTGTTCAAGCAGGGCACTTAGAGAAGGTCAATTGTGTATAGTCTGAATTTAGTGGGTATCACCACATTCCAAAAACATATTATAGGTATATTCAGTGATATCTGATGTTCCTTAAGCAGGTGGCATTACACGTTTAAACATCAAAGTGATGTTAAATAGCTGTTATTAAGAAAGCAATCTGCCTCCTGATCCTGTCACTCCTATAGATTTAAATCATCTGTTAAAACTAACTGGAGTTCTGCATAAGCAAGGAATAAAAGATATGAGCTGTTATAAAACAAAAATATTCCTCTTCACAGATTTCTCAACTATATTGGTATTCATGAAATGGGTACCCAACAGGTGAATCAATAACAATGCACCTCAGTAGATCACAGATTCAAATACATATTTAAAATATAGTTGAAAATACAAATTACAACCTACCTGAATTCAGCTGTAAACATTATGGAATTCAAAGTGCAGTCTTACTCTCAATAGGGTAAAAACGTGATACTTGGGAAAATTATCAGTGCAAAATCTGACATCTTCTCATAAATTAGGATTCTGAGGAATACAATTTTTGGAAACTATTATATGCCTATACCATATCTGGTAGGCCAAATCTTTCTTTTTTATTTTCTGTGAAAACTTTTCTTTTTTTTTTTTTTTCAGGGCATGTCGGGAAGCAAGGGAGTGGGAGACTGGGATAACAGAGATTTGATAGTACAGGAGTTTTTTTTAAAGGATCACTTTTGTGAAAGCTGTAGCATTTTTTTTCAGTGCAGAGATTTCTGGTGTTTCACTGGTTTAGCTTGCAGTTACAGAAAATAGAGAATTTCAGAAAATTACATGTTAAAGGAACTTCTCTTCCAGCCTTCTTTTCAAGAAGGGCAAGTTTCAAATTTTGGTAGATTTACTCAGGATCTTGCATGAGCCCTGGGTGAAAAGGATGTGAAACTCAGCAGCTTCTTCCGGTAGTAAACTACTATCACTGTGAGTACTTTCCTACTTTCACGTGATTGGGATTTTGTATGTTGAACACTCCAAATGTTGTCTTCTGCATCTCAGAGAAGTGTCTCTCTCTCATCCCCATAAGTTTGTACTTCCTGTTTAAGAAAGTGGAAGACCTCAATTAGATCTCACCTCATGAACATTTTCTTTTGCAGGCTAAACAAATGCACTGCTTTGTCTTTCTCCCTGTATGTTGTGTCCTCCAGCCCAAGGCAGTTAAATGAAAGAGTTTCAAAAACTTTAGACACACACAGACACACACCTTTCTCCCACTTCTTCATCCTGTATTTTCTTAACATTGGTCCAGGCTTGGAAAGATAAAGAAAGACTTGTGAAGAAGCTGAGGTTATTTCTGCTGTACAATGCTGCCAGTTTTCCAAACCTGAAGAAGGTGCAAGTCACAGAAAAAAGCAAGATAGAGAAAGTGTGAGATAGAGATAGGGGTTCTTCACCTCTCTTATTTTGTAAGCATCTATTAATTTATTTTATATATATATATATATATAATATATATATATATTACTATTTTTAATATATTTTATTATAATTCTAAGTATTTGGATTTCCAAATCTAAAATGGTGGAATATAAATTTGTGGGGAAAGAATAAATTCCACCTGATTTTGAATTTCCCTTTCAAAAAAAATAAGTGTAATTGAGGTCAAATTTGTAATAGCATTGAATCCTGTTGACCTGGGATTTCTATGGTTGTTTCGATTTTGTATATTTCATATAGTTTCTCTGGCACATTTTTTCCTCAGGAAATGGGCTTCCCATGTTGGCTGACTTCCCTTTACACTTAAGGCTATTCCATTTTACACAGAGAATAAGGGCAGAAATGGAATTGTCAAGAAGCAGTCATAATTGTGGTTATCAGAAGGGACTGCCACATATGAAATCCACTGTTCTGGCAGAATTGTCTAGCTCACTCCCAAATCCAAACTGAGTTTGGCCATACAGAGCTGACCAAGAGGGAAGTCACCATAGCAGAGCACAGACAGATAATGAAATGGAGAAATACTCCTATTTTAGAGGATATAAAAGTATTTCAATTTTTGCATTTTGGTTTGTTTTTTTGGGTGGTTTTGGTAAAACTCTGTTTTTCCCCATTTTCATAATGAAACAGCATATAAACTTAATGCTGTACTTAGAAAAAGGCTTATTTAGAGTCATAGCACTAAAAGGACAACTGTAAGTATCTGAACTGCAAAACTCCTCTGTTGAAATGCTGGCTGCTGCAGGAATCCTGCAAAGAGATGAGTGGGTAAGATCTGATCTTGAAATGTTTCATCATTTTGTTGGTTGAATTCACTTAGATAAAACTTTACCAGCACATCTGGTATTTACCATTATTCAACTTCATTATACATCTCCATTCATTTAGAGGATAGAACTGTACATTTAAATGATTCTGAGTAGGCTTCTTCATTATTTTAAATTAAATATCTTTTAATAATATAATGGTATATCATGCCATGTTGCTGCTGCAGAGAAAATGCAGGTTCTTAATCATGTCAGGTCAAAAATCTCCTTGTTTTTTCTTTTCTCTTGTGTGAAGAAAGGGTAGGATATTCTGTTTCATACTTTCATTTTATATAAAAAATTGATTTCATACAAGATTTTCATAAGTAGAATTCAAACTCTCCTTCAACTTCTAAGTTAGCACAATGATGCCTCAAACCACACATTTGAAGCAAAAACTGTCCCATACATCTTGTTGAGACATTACTATACAAACCTAGCAACAGCAATGTTTTATTCATCTTTAAAGCATATAAAACTTGACAGTTACAGGCCTGTGCAATGTCTATATGTGTTCTGTGGACCAAGACCAGGCTCCTGGGATTCAGGTAGCAGTCACAGGCCTGTGCCATGTCTATGTGTTCTGTGGAGAAAGACCAGACTCCTGGGATTCAGAGAAAAAGTCAAAATTTCCCTTCTACTTTTTCCTTTAGCATTTATAGACAATTTTTTTCTCTCTATTTTGCAGCGTAATATTAAGACAGCTGTAAATAAAAGTCAGAGTATAATTTGCTATCTAAATGCCATATTCAACAGATGAACACTACTGTAAGTTGCATTAATGTCTTTTTTTCCTCTAGAAACTTGAACAGTAATACCTGGAGGGGGCTCAGTGAATACTGGCTAAAATAAAACTGCTACATTTTTTATTCTGATTCAATATCAGAAGTTTTGGGGAAAAATCTCAACAAAAAAGAGAACTCAAAGATCATCCCAAGATTTGTTTTTCCCATGGTAAACAGGTATTTTTGATTTTTCACATTTTACTAACTAATCCATTTGCTATGCTGTTACTGAGATTTACATAATTATGGCTCAGGGTAATTTTTGGCACTCCCTCATTAGGAAGTTTCACTGAGATTATGCTGAGTTTCAAGATTCTCCTCAAATCCTAAGAATTCCACTAATAATTTCTATTATTAATCCCAACCTAGCAATTAACTCCAAACCAGTATCCCACTGGCATCTGTCTGCTCCTCTTGCAGCTTCAGTTCTTCAACACTCCTGTTCCCTTCTCAGCCTAAGGGAACACCACACATTTCACAGCAGGACCACACCAAAATGGTTGAGAAAGTAGGGTAGGAAGCTAGAAAAGACTGAGATTTAGCAGCACTGAATATATAGCCCTGGGCCTTATTTACTTAACTCCATTTACCCTTTTCTGAATATTCAATTATTAATTTCCTTCTGGACTTCCCTTTCACGATTTTGATCCCTCGATGTCAGGGTGAATAAGTACAGTGAAAGCTGTTCACAGCCTCAGCCTTTTCATGATGCAACATGACTAGAGCAGATAACCTGAGAAACTCAAACGCTGCAAAGGTGTAAAGAGATGTTCAGAAGCATGTTTCCTAACAAAAGTATGTCTTCACAGAGATCACAAAAGTATATTTTTGTGCTTACACTATCAGGTCCAGCAAATTTCAGCAGAAAATATTCCTTGCTTAAAAATCGTCTGCAAAAAAAATCAGTGTCTTGAAAGAGTAATGGCATAGAAAATTCTCATCCCATTAATGAAAAGGAAGAAATATCCTAAGTAACTCAAACCAAGATTTTAAAAAGTAGAATTGTCCAGTGACCTGAATAAATTGTTCCTATTTGATGGTATCTGGAAACATTACTGTATCTGGAAACATTACTGTTTTGCTGCCCCTCTCCCCATAAACTTCCAAGAAAATAACCTACATTGACCATAAAGGTTGTTTGTTTGGTTTTGTTTTTTTTTTTTGGGGGGGTGGGGTTGGTTTTTTTTGTTACAGACTGTAGAATGTTTACATTCTATCTACATTTAAAAATTTTTATCACGAAATTTTTGCCTTCAGGACAGTTTGTGATGGCTTCCAAGATGCCTGGGCAATTGGGGATTCCTATTTAAGCTTGCTGTGGGATCAGCACGATCCACTTACATGAGTGGCTTTATGTGGAAAGGCCTTTTCCTTTGAACAACCAGCTCAGTGCTGGCTGTCGGGGTGCCAGAAAAAGCTGTGCTTCAGTGCCAATCACTTTTGAGGCATCTTGAACCAGTTCAGAAGCTTTTTCATCTGGGGTGGTGCAGGAGGGGGTAGCTGGCCTTGGATCCTTTGTATCTCCTACTCGGGAACCTCAGGGGCTGTCCTCAAGTCTCCCTCCACAGGTACTTTTTGCCAAAGACTCCATGAAGGACATTCTCCCCAGCTGTTGTGTCTCTCCTGACTGGCTCAAGGCCCAAAGCCCACAGATCTCCAGGCTCCACCTCCTCATGGCTACTGTGAAAAATTAACCCCATCCTTGTCTGAAACCAGGACACTCATCTAAAATTTTCCTTGTCCCTCCCCATGTTCAGGAGAACAAGAAAATGTGTTAGGAGGCACACTTTGATGAATAAGGAACTCCTGAAAAAAAACCTCAGTAAAGAAAGCATATGAAGTAGCAAGCAGTCTATTCAAAATATAGAGACAAGTCCAGGCGTGCAAAGATGGGGTTAAAAAAGCCAAAGCTGCGTGAAATTAAATTTGGAGAGATAGTAAATGAAAACAAGAAGGGCTTCTACAGGTCCACCAGTAAAAAAATAAGACTGTGGAAAATGAAGCCCTGATGCCAGCTGGGGCAAGGAACTTTATGGCAGGGGTAGCATTAAAGGCTGAGGCACACTGTGGCTCCAGGAATGTCAGGTCCCTGAGATCAGTGGAGAAATTTGGAGGAATGTGGATTTAACCCTCAGTAAAGGAAGGTATAGTTAGGGACAATTTAAACCAGAGGACATACACAAATCAGTGGGACCTGATGGGATGTAGTCACATGTGCTGAGGAATTGACCAATGCCGTTGCAAGTTCAGTTCAATTATCTTTGGAATGTCATGGCAATTGGAGGACAGAAAGAAGGAGCATGAAGGAGTAGGAAACTACAGGCCTGGGAATGTGATGGAACAAATCCTTCTCAGAACAATTTCCCAAGATATTAAAGGGAAAAAGATGATTTCAAATAGTCAGATGTCAATGGGGAAATCATGCATATCAAACCTGATAGCCTTCTAAAAATTAATTATTTGCTCAATGCATCAGTGGCTATCTTAGCTTTAGAAGGCTTTCAGCATTGCCTTCCATAACATCCTTGCTGACAAACAAATGAAATAGGGTCTAGACAAGTGGATGATGAAGTGGATTGAAAAGACCAATCACTGGTGCTGCACCCAAGGGATCAATACTGTGGACAGTACTATTTAACATTTTCTTTAACAACCTAGGTGATGAAACAGAAAGACACTTTGCAGATGACAAAAGGTTGGAAGTAGTGAATGATACACCAGATGGTTGTGCTACCATTCAGAAGGACTTTGAGAGCCTGGAGAGCTGGTCTGACAGAAACCTCATGAAATTTGGCAAAGAGAAATGCCAAGTCCCATCCCTGGAGGAAGAAACCCCAAGCACTGACACACACAGGCTGAGGACCGGTAAATAGTTTTGCAGAAGAGACCCTGGTGCTATAGTGGACACCTAATGAAACATAAATCACCAGTGTGGCTTTGTGGCAAAGGTGGCCAGAAGCACCTGGGATTGCAGGAGGAAAGGACAGTAAGTCAAGGGATGTGAGCCCACCCCTCAATTCAGCATTGAAAAGAGCTCATCTGATTCCAGAATCCTCGTTAAGACAAAGGCCTTTTTGGGGTTTGCAGTAGCCATCTGACTGTGTGAAACAGTCCTTCAATTTCAAGTCCTTCTTTAAATGAAAGCCACATAATCTTTCTCTAAAATAGCTTTTCGTATCACAGTTTGATAAGACAAAATATATCTACATGAAAAAAAATATTCTGAACCATCCTCAGCTACCTGAAGGTTCTGGATGAGGGTGCTATTCTAATCAGCTGCGAGACACATAGATGTCAGAAATTGAGTCATTCCACCAGTTTTAGGCAGCTGTCAGAATGAGATAAATTACCTTCTATTTAAAACCTTCTCTTCCTGCTTGAGAAGTGAGTTTAGAGAAATGGTTAAAACTATATGGAGTGCTTTTACATGACTAGAAATAGGCAAAATTTATCCCAAACTGAGTGTTTTATAGTAATTAAAACTAATTAATTTGGAGGTTATTTTTGGTTTGTTTAAAAAAACAGGAAGCAAATTCCAGTAATATCTCAGAAAGCATTTATCTAGTTATTGATCCATCCAAGTTATTGATTAATAGTTCAGATACTACAAATAGGAAATGTAAATTAATCATTAAAAAATATATTCTGATCATGTTTTCTAATTTAGCCTTACTAAGGTCTTTCTCAAGTAATGCTTGTTTAAAAGTGTTGTGTCCCCACCTCCTTATATTTAGGACTTCATAAGAAATAGATGAGTGTAAAATTGTGATTAATTTTGCTTTCTGGAAACAACATTATAAAATGAGCTCAAATTGCAATAGAACACACTGAATATTAAAGAATCCTTGTACAGTTTTCACTATTGTGTTTCATTGAAAAAGTAATATAAACCAGGCCAGGCAAAAGCACTTTCAAAAAATTAAGTTACAAACTCCAATAAATAACAAAAAAATAATGTATCTTGCTGAGGAAGGATTTGAAGGATGAAACAGAAATGTGTGCAAACTGAATCTTATTTAACATCTTCAATAATGATCTGTTGTTGGAGATCTATGATCTTTCTCCTGAAAGAGACAGGAGACAAAAAGTTACGAAATATATTGACTAACTAAATCTTGAGGACTGCCAAAAGCCAGGCAAGAATGTGAAGAGAAGTTGGAGAACATGAAACCAAAATGTTATCCATACAGTGTAAAATTATACATTTAAGCATAGGCAAAGTGCATATTAAGAACAAAATGCATGTAGAACAAATTCAGCAAATGATTGTGTATGTAAAGAAATGGGTGGATGAATCCACAGTACAGCCAACACAACACAGCAAGACAGCAAAATAATTTTCTTTATGATTGTTGAACAATTACCTAAGACTACATTTAAACTCTATGGATATATGTAGTCCATTCTTGAATATTTCTAAGTTCTGGTCCTCAATGATAATCTTTGGCTATGAACTCAGTGGAGAATTAAATTGCTTTGAAATAAATTATTTATAATTTCATTCAAGACTTAATTTTGAGAAAATATAATCAGATCTTTGTAATCAGCTTTCAAATTACCTTTTTTTGGACTAAGTTGATAGTCACTAATTGGTGGATTGGCTTGGATATTTTTTTGAAACTAAATTGATGATAAGACATGTGGGACTTGTCTGGGAGAAGGAACTTAGAAGAGAAGCCCTAAAGGTAGGACAGTGGCCTTTCTTTCTCCCTTTTCTGCAGCTTACTTCACCTGGTAGCCACAAGCCTTTCTCTTCTTCCTCCTTTCTCCACCATCCCACAAAATCTCTTCCTGCCTGCCTTCAGGGCAGATCCCACTTGCTGGCTTGTGTCTGGTAGGTCTCTGGAAAAGGAGGAAATGCAGGGAAATGACAAAAATGCAGGAAAATGACAAATTATGGGCCAAGTCCTGGGGCAAATTGCTCGGATGTCTTGTGCTACACTGGTACAGAGGTTGCAATGATAACATAACAAATATGGATGGGAGTTAAACTTGAGTTTTTACTAATAAATGCTGCTTACCCTTCATGGTTCACTTGCTGTCCAGAGCTCCTGCCAGTAAGCAGCCACGCAGTCTGACTTCTCCCCCTTTCACAGAGCTTGCAGATGGACTGTGTGCTCTGCTGCAGCCTAATTTAATAACTGGATACATTACCCAGTATTTTTCAATGTCCATGAAAATCTGAAGAACAAACTGAGCCACTACTGCAACCAAAGATCAAAGGTGCTGAATAGCTACTGGGATTCCCATTGCATGAGGTGATTTTACTCCAGCATCCGAGGATTTGCCTGCTTTTTTCTATCATGAATTTATATACATTCATTTAAGGGACAGCATTTGTCCACTATATAATAGAACATTTTACAAGCCACATACTACTTGCTTCAAAACTGTCTTTCACACAATTGATGATAATTTGGGCTAATGCTACACAGAGATTATCAGAACCCATTCTTTTAGACAATTTACACCTGTTTTTACACCTGACTTAAAAAAAGATATGAGTTAGTAGAGAACCATACTCTTGACACTTCCTGCTTTGAAATCTCAGAGAATTTATGTAAAACTGAATATTCAAATCAGGTGCTGATACAAAAAAACAAATTCTCTAGAGCTAAACGGGGCAGAGCTGGTGAAGGAGATAGCCCCCTTCTGAATTAGGCTTATGGTCCAAATCATTCTTGGCAGTCTAGACCTTCACAGAACTCGAAGGTCTACCTTGCTCCATTCCTTCTCTCTGTCCCAAGGACTGAGAACAGCCTTTGTGGAGACTGTGTCCTTGAAGTAATATTTTAAAAATCTATTATCATCCTTCACTTACTTTTAAAAGTTGTAATGACTTACAAGTTGCATGGTGGGCACAAAAATATGTTCAGCATTAAGGAAAAATTTACATGCTGATGTGCCCATGTAGGCTTTTTTTAGCAAAACTCAGGCATTTTTTGTCAAAAAAATATTTAGAGATCAAGTTATTTTGCATTGAACAAATGGTAATAATATTATGTATTTCTAAGAAAGTCTTTATATAAACAATATATTAAAAATTATCAGAAATTACTAAGTGCATTCTCTGCTTATAACTTCACAAACTACACTATCCAAGTAAATGAGCTGTGATCATTTACACGAAACAAATGCCTTATGTACTACTGGGCCACAAATGTATTAGAATTCATGATTTTGAGCTTTATGAGCTACTCATCTTCAGATGGATCAGTCAACATCTCTCTGGTCATATACACATATATGTCCATTTGCAACATGATCTATTGTTTGCATTTTACTATTGATGGTATCATATTTGTTCTGCATATTGTATTTTGCATCACAATCCCTATTGGAAATTTCTGATGTCATAACAGTGCTCTCTTCACACTGAAATGTCCATTTTGTTAGATGTAGAGCTTGTATTTACGGTTATAGCTCCAAGGTAGTATTTTTTCCTGTTTCCTTGCATGTTTCTTTAATTGTTATATAGCAATGAAATGTGTGAGTTGTTAATGTACTGATTCAATTAAAACTCTGATTAGGCTGTGTCTGTGTGTGTGTGTATTTGTGTGTGTGTGCATTCCTCTCACTCAAATAGTAAAACTGACTGATTTTCATACATGGCTCTGAATACTTTAAATACATTTACTGGCAAGCTACTGTAGTAGACACATGGTGGGGGGTGTCAGCTTTTAATTGTAACTGTCTTGCAGAGTGGTGTTGTTTTAATATCCTGTATAGATTTTTATGTAATACACTTACTTGCAGGCAGCCTGAAGCAAGAATCAATTCTGTGAAGGATTCTTCTTTTGTTAAAAGCCAATCTTGTTTTAATGATGCATGAAGAAATATTCGAGCATTGACATTTTTCTGTCAGGTTTCTTTTGAAAAATCAATTAAGATAATACTGCTTTGACCTAGTTATCTAGTTAATGCTTATTAGGAATGTAATATGATTTACTGTCAGCATAATAATTTTTGTATCTTATCCCATTAGCTTGTGCATATTTCAAAGTGTATTACACAATGGTCACTTCTTAAAATGTAATGTAGCAGAATACATTAATTAGATTGACTGGGATCATTAGACAGAAACTCTCCCATTGGCTATTTTTATCAAATTTATATATCATCCCTATCAAGTTCATTCATTGTTTACTTGTCTGAAGAGTGTCTCTGAGTAACTATGATATACAAAAAGTTTTTCAATTGGATAAAACCTCTTTATTTCATGTCTTCCTTTTGTTTTGTTTTTTTTTTTAATTTATAGCTACTCCTGGGTTAAGCACACTATTTATAGACAATCACCAAAGAAATAAATCTAAAGTGAGGTTTTTTGAAATCTGATAGAAGATAAACCAGCATAGGTAGATACATGAGAGGACTGGCAGAAGAGCACCAAAACATCAGTGAAACACTTGATTTGGTAGGTGTTAAAAAATTAAAATGATTAGTCTATTTTTTTTTCCTGCAGTTCAGCTGCTTAGTGTTAATGGAAAGGTCAATAAAGGAGTTGGCTTACTGTGGCATTAGTGAGGAACTATTGATTCCCACTCATTTAGTGGTCAATGTTAACCAAGAACCGAGCTCTTCTAACCTTGTTAAGCAGAACAGAAATTAAATCTTCCCATCACTTTCAGAGCAGTAGTCTATCTCAGAACAATACTGCAGTTAGACATTTTTGCAAAGTTTATCCAATTCCATCATGCTAATGGTCTGTGTGAAGTTAGGAGAGAGAGAAAGAAGGATGACTGACTGTTTTGTGGACCCTAGTGAAAGAAATATCTCCACGTGGCAAGAGGAAGTAATGATGTTTCTCATCTCATGAAAGGGTCTCTCTTTTAGTCAAAAGTAAGCATTTATTTGTCAGGCAGCTTTAAGTGAAGAACATTAATGATCTATACACTTGCATTATAATCATTATGGGTTTTTTCTCTGGAAAGTTTCAGCTTTAATTTCAGGTGTTTGGCTGAGTTTTAATTTGATTTTTCTGCTAGAAACATATACTTTTCATAGTAATGAAAACAATATCTATGTTAAGAAAGATGGAAAACAATAGATATTCATATAGTTTCTGCAGACAGTACAAAGAAAAAAGCCACAACTTTTTACACATACATATGTTGATGGCAGAGGTCTATTTCAAAGCAGTTAACCAAAAGGATAATTGACTGGTGCCATACATTATTAACACTGGAAAGAAAACACCACCATAAGTTCTACTTTACTTCTTCTTATTTCTTCTTTTCCTAAAATGAAAGTTAAAAACAAAAAACTCATATACAAAAAAATCCAAACAAAAACAAACAAAAAACCCAAACCAAAACAAAACAAAAAAACCATAAAAAAACAAAAGAAAAATTACCCCCCAAGAAACAAAACAAACCAACAATCAAAATCCAAACCTAAAACTCACCAACACATCTGGCCTCTTGCACGTTTTCCAAATTTGCTATTATTTTTCTGTATTCTCTTTCCACTGAGTCAGAGTTGCCGAGGCCACCGTCCTGCTGTCGTACATAATTTGAAATGCACAACTGTAACATTTTCACTCTAACAAAAGCCACAATGTTGCATAGATTAACTTGATGAATATGAGCTGAAAGTTTCTAGAAAAATTTGTTCTCCTTTACTGATTTATTTATATAAAATAGAGGAGGATGCAAATGGAGAAATGCTTTCTCCATATGAGGAATTCCCTAATTTAACTTAGACTTGTATTCATTTAAGGTAGTTGTAGATATCAGCAAAATTTTCTGCATGTCATTAGTAACTTCAACAGTCCGGAAGATTTTGGACACCTTAATATACATAATTTATCTTAAGCCTCTGAATATATTTCTGTGAACAAGATGGCATCTTGAAATCTCTAAGTAATGGTGCTAATGGTTAAGACGGGTCCTGGCTTTCCTTGGATAAATGGAATGCATTCAAGAAATAAATAAAAAAAATAAGAAATGAGTCAGGATACAGGATTTTAAGATTGGCATTGTTTACAATCCACAAAGGAAGCAGGGAGAAAAGAACATCCTGATGCTATCAGTTATTCTTATTTGCATGTAAACTCTGATATTAGGATTCATTTTTAAGCATGTCACTTTTTAGCTCCTAATTAATTGCAATGACAGCGAGGTGTGCGTCTCTTTATAGGAAGGATGCTGTTGTGGCTGAGGTTTTAATTATATTAAATATTAATCATGGATTGAAATTGGAAACCCTAAATTATTGTTTAATGATCAATGATCAAACGCATAATCAAGATAAAGAAAATTAGGATGGCAGACAGCAACATCACAATTTGAATTTTACATTATTAGTCTTCTGCCTAACTAGGCACTTTTCTTGAGTATCTGAACTGTTTTGCCTTTTAACTGTGCTTGCAGTTGCTATAGTGATGGCATAATTTCGTAATGGTCTAAAAATGACACTGGCATAGATACTGACAGATAGGAATTAATTCACTAACAAGTAATTATGTAGCGAAATGTTGACTGCCATACAGAAGGTGCACTGTGACACATTTACTGTTTTTCAGGGATGGCAGTAACATTAGCGTTGGTCATTAGTGGTAGACATCTCCGTACAGTGTTGGATACAGACTTATATGCAGACCTATTTAGTTACCTGTGTGACAGCCTTGTTCAGGACACCAGAAACAGCTGTCCTAGCCTGTATGAGCCAAAATAATTAGGCCTGTCATCTTCTCGCTCTGATTTCCCCTTCAACCTGCTCCACAAAATGCAAATATTTTGCTTTCATTGTCACATTCACCTTGACATGGATATTGCTTTGGCGCATAACTGGATGAGATGACTCAGAATTTGCATTGTTCATTCTAATAAATTTGCTTCCCCTCTACCGCATGGCAGGACCCATCAGATAAAGTCTCCCAGAGTGTCATCAATCAACATCGCTGACAGACGGCTTTTGCCTTCATTTGTTACATAGGAGAACATGCTTAATTATTTGTCCTGTAATTAGTTGGGAAAATGTCAGGAAATGTCAACTCTCTGTTCACTCTGGAAGGGCTCTGCTTGAAAGCCACAATGACTGAAGTGTCATTAATGCTGCCTAACAAGATGAGGATCAGCTGGGGAAAAGTGAAAGCTTCTAAAAAAGTAATCATGGCGAGTTAAGGAAAACTGCAAATCAGCACCAATAATAAGATGTGAATCCTATTAACAAACACTTGTATTTTTCATCTGTTACTCCTCACAATAAAATTATGGGAGAAAAAACCTCATGGAATGAATACAATGGGCTCATGTAATTTCTGTCACATATGCATTGGCATTTCTTTCACCGATCATGCTTAATACATTACTGTAGGTAGTATGTAATTTTTAATTTTCAGATTTGAGACCCGTTTTTTCATTCATGCAGCAGTATAATATTCATTGGATATGTGAAGGTAAATATTTTTGCATTAATCAAGGAGTTTAAGATTAATCAAATGTGGAAATTTCTTTTCTGGATTTTAAGCTGATAAGGAGCGTAAGCATTAGCTTAATTTTAGGAACAGAAGTAAAAATAAATGAACGCAATCTGTTTATCAAGTATTTACTGTTGCATTCAAAACGCGGCTAAACAGGTTTCTTGAAATTACCTGGATTTGTAGGAAAGATCTTTTTTTGTGCAGGAAATACAAGGACAACCTGCTGTATTTCATATTACAAAATAAAAATAAAAAGGAAGGGACTATCAGTGAGACTAAATAACTACAGTGCTTTCTCCTCATCTGTATTTTGTAAAAGGAGAAGTATTTGGTTTAATTTTGCAGTGAAAGGCTATAGAGCTACAGAATTGAAAGAAACTAAGATTAGAGAAATTATGTAGCTAAAAATTGTTTTTTTATGTTTACTAGGACCCTTTGATATTTTAGTAATTATTTGTAATCACAACCTGTTTTCTGTTTTCATATTTCCTATAAGAAATCTTATGGTATACATTTTTAATGCCTCATCTTCTCCCTTCTTTTTCCTTACATTATTACAAAAGAGTATAATCATGTGGGAATACTTTCTTACTTAATTACTTACATTATTTCATCCCTCGTTGCGATTAAGCAAATTATTGCTTGGTCTCTTTAGAAAGGATAATTAAGATACTGTTCTGGTGTTTTACAATTTACTCGTTGTCACAGGTATGGCTAAGCTAATTATCAAATGGTTAAAAATTTATTCTGGGAAGAATATTACAAGTGTACCATGTGGGCAAATTGCTTCCAAGGCTAATTCAATTATAGATGCATTCTACCTATTGTTTCGGTATGATATTTGTCTTGAAATGTAGAGAGCATGGGAATATAAGCTCAAGTTTATTAACATAGTGCCTGTATTTGCATACTAGATTTTGCAAGAGAGAAGGAAGAGAAGGAAGAAACACTCTTGTTAATTCTTTTCTTGAAAAAAAAAATCACAACAAATGAATGCAGCAGAGCAAGTAAAGGCTGCAGTATGAACCATATAAAATCTTGATGCTGCTCATTCCTGATATTTTGATTCCAGCCAGAATAAAAATGCCAATAAAATTATTCTGACAAGCTGCTCTCTCAGCCCTGAGTGGACTTCCATCTTCATCCTCTAAACCAACTCACAATTCAAAATAATAAGGCACTATTACCAGTTTTCCTGGGGAAAA